>NW_021963467.1:0-94049 GCF_901765095.1 Microcaecilia unicolor | reverse complement strand
TTGAGCCCTGATATATGATCCTCGCAGCTGTGTTTGTACTACGGATCGAAGTTTCCGCATGAGTTTTGCTGAAATCCAGAATAAAGGAGTTGCAATAGTCCAACAAGGACAAAACAGTAGATTGAACGAGCACTTTAAAATGTTGATGAAAAAAATAGGAGCAAACCAAGTGCAACTGTCGCAATTTAAAAAAGATTTTTGTACTACATAATTAACTTGTTTTTGAAAATTCAACGAAGAATCCAGAAAAACACAAAACACTTTAGGGTTGTATGAATTTTAAAGCACACCCCATCAACTGTTCGAAAAATGGGCGTCCTTCTCTTTCGAAAACCCGCCTGTTAATATCCAATGTGTTTATGTTTCTGAGGTCCTATTCTAAAGCATGTAATGTATTTATTTTATTTATTTTTAGGTCTTACCGCCTTTATGAAAGAATTAACTCAAGGCGGTGTACAGTAAGAATAAATCAAACATGAGCAATGGGCAATTACAGCAGTAAATATTCAAATAACAATACAATTGGCATGGTATACTACTTGCAACGTCAGCACAATATGTAATAAAGCATTTTAATAGACAGCCAAGGGTAAATGATCGATGAGGGGTCCACCACATTAGTGCTTTCTAAAGAAAGATCATTGTGGCCCAGTATCTATCTGAAAAGTGGGTGGTGCCACCTATCAGTGGCGTAGCCACAGTGGGCCGGGGCCCACCCACTTATGGCTCAGGCCCACCCAACAGTAGCACATGTTTAGAGGTAACTGCTGAGGGTCCCAGGTTCCGCCAGCTGAAGACTTCCCCTTGATGGTTATGCAAATGCTACTGTCCATGATACCGGAACCTGCACATGCTCAATTTTCAGTGCATGCCTGCTGCAGACTGCCAAGGTGGAAAGAAGAGTTTTCCCACCAGCTGAGATTTTTTTTTTGGTGGTGAAGGAGGGGGAGAATACTTTTGGTGCCCACCCCACTTGTTGCCTAGGCCCACCTAAAATCTGTTGTCTAGATGTATAACGTCTGCATTTTAGATGTGATATTCAGCTGCTAAATGTACAAATTATGTGTATAAACTTGAACACTGACAGAGATATCATAGTGCTGAATTTATATCTGATTTGAAAATCTAAATCTTGTACATTGACTGTTGGCTGAACAGTGACATCTCTGTGTCTCAGGGTCAGGAGATGTGGCTTGTAGTTGCTCGGTGATGATCCTGGAATCATGTGCACTGCTGGGCTTTGGCGGGGGGATGATTTCTGGTTGAATTCTAGGGAGAATTGCGTCCTGGTGGTGGGTCTTCAGCGTTTTGGCTTTTCACAGGATCTTAGGCAGGGTGTGTGTGTGGGTTTGAGAAGGATCTGTCCTGAAGAGTTGTACGCAGCCTCTGGACACATCCTACTGTTTAACGTTTATCTTTCCAGCACTGATCGATCTCTCTCTTCTGCTCAGTGGTGTCAGCAAAGCCCAACTCATGGTCGGCACTCAAAAATAAGTTTGTATGTGGAAGTGACGGTGGATGGCCTCTCCAGTGAAACCAAAAAGACAGGAAAGCAAAATGGAAGCTCCGAACTTTTCTGGAACGAAAGCCTCATTTTGTAAGGACCTTTAAAGCGTTTGTTCCCTTATCTTAGCTTATAAGTGTTCGGGTCTCAGCAATGTAGGACTTAAAAAGGCAGAAACATACCTCCCCCTAAGTGGTAAGGGATATGTGAAAGGGGGCTTCCTAGCCTCCTCCTTTCACTGTGTAGGTTTGTGATGAGAGGATTCATAGCCCCCAACCCACTCTGTAAGGGACATGAGGGGGTATTCATAGCCCCCCCACTCTATTAGGTGATGAGGGGATTCATAGCCCCTCACTTGTAAGGGGGATTCATAGCCCCCTCGCTTGTAAGGGGATTCACAGCCCCCCCAGTTGCAAGGGTTGTGATGAGGGGATTCACAGCCCCCCCAATTGCAAGGAATGTGATAAGGGTATTCGTAGCCCCCCACTTTGTAAGGAATGTGATGAGAGGATTTGTAGCCTTTACTCAGACTGTTAAATTGAATTAGAGTCGAGGAATGTTAGCCTTCCCCATTCTGTAAGGTTTCCGAAGGGAGGAGAGGATTATAGCATTAGTCTGGAAGGATAGTGGGGTGGATTTACCTCTTTTTCAGTCTGTGTAGTTTGTCCAGAGTGTGTGGTGTGTGTGGTGTGGGGGGGGGGGGGTTATGTCCTGTTTTCAGTAGTATGTGAATTTGGAGGAGGGGACAAACTGCTGTATTACTTCTCTTTGCAGGAATGTCGCTCCCACAGTCAGCTGGATCTGAAAGTCTGGAGCTGTCATACCCTGAGGAATGAGTTGCTGGGCTCGGCCTCCCTTAGCCTGACTGAGTGCTGCAGAAGAATGCTGGGAAAAGTAGGTTTTGCCCTGCCTGGTGCAGTCATCACGTGCCAGACGATCATTCAGTGCTTTGGGGAGAGGTGCTGGGCTTGCTGGGGCTGTGCATCAGTTCCACTGCTGAATGGAGGTTCTCATAAATTTACAGACAGACTACTTTTAGCGTCCCCCTTCTCTTGGCTTCCTCTCACCAGTACAGTCTGTGACCAGGCGGCATTTCCTGCCACAGTGGGTTTATGTGACGCTGTAAAGTAGCAACACTAAGCCTTCCTTGCAGAATAATGCTCGCCTTGTGCTTAGGCCTGTCTGAGAACAAGGCTGCCTTGTATGCATCGTACTCTTTGGTCATTTCCTGCTTATGTGTTACCTCCTCTTCTCACCTGGGGGATAATGCACTGACCTTCCCCAGGGAGAATGGTAACATCCCCTATTCCTGACTGTGATGCACTTTACTCCTGGGGGGAAGGGGTTGGTCACTTACCATCCCCACCTGCTTGCAATCTGGGAGTAAGGTGCTATTGCTGCTCTCACAGCCGGGGAGGAAGGAGTTGGGAGCACACCAACTATCCTCTTCTGTCACAGCCTGGGGTGGGTTAATGCACTGATCACATCTACCCTCACAAACTGAAGGTGGGTCAGGAAACCTTCACTGCCCCACAGCCTGGGGATAGTATCCTAATTTTCCCTCTTCCCAGAGTCCAGGGATAGTGATCCTTCCAGCCTTACCACGCCTCAGGGTTTCACTCCTGCCACAGCTTCAGGGTTACATGTCGAGCTCCCTCCTTCTAGCCTGAACCTCAGTGCAATATGTCAGTCTCCCTCCTTTTACCATACCACAGCTGGATTCCCCTTCTCCCTTCTGATTAAGAGGCTGTGCTCCTCTCCCCCTCTGAGTAACATGCTCAGCTCCCCTCTGAATAGCATGCCGAGCTCCCCTCCTCCCCTCTGAGTAACACATGCCCGGCTCCCCTCTGAGTAATATGCCCGGCTCCCCTCTTCCCCTCTGAGTAATATGCCCGGTTCCCCTCCTCCCCTTTGCGTAACATGCCCGGCTCCCCTTCCTCCCCTCTGAGTAACATGCCCAGCTCCCCTCTGAGTAACATTCCCGGCTCCCCCTCCTCCCCTCTGAATAACATGCCTGGCTCCCCCTCCTCCCCTCTGAGTAACATGCCTGGCTCCCCCTCCTCCCCTCTGAGTAACATTCCCGCGTCCCCTCCTCCCCTCTGAGTAACATTCCCGGCTCCCCCTCCTCCCCTCTGAGTAACATGCCTGGCTCCCCCTCCTCCCCTCTGAGTAACATGCCTGGCTCCCCCTCCTCCCCTCTGAGTAACATGCCTGGCTCCCCTCCTCCCCTCTGAGTAACATGCCCGGCTCCCCCTCCTCCCCTTTGAGTAACATGCCCAGCTCCCCCTCCTCCCCTCTGAGTAACATTCCCGGCTCCCCCTCCTCCCCTCTGAGTAACATGCTCAGCTCCCCTCTGAATAGCATGCCGAGCTCCCCTCCTCCCCTCTGAGTAACACATGCCCGGCTCCCCTCTGAGTAATATGCCCGGCTCCCCTCTTCCCCTCTGAGTAATATGCCCGGTTCCCCTCCTCCCCTTTGCGTAACATGCCCGCTCTCCTTCCTCCCCTCTGAGTAACATGCCCAGCTCCCCTCTGAGTAACATTCCCGGCTCCCCCCCTCCCCTCTGAGTAACATGCCTGGCTCCCCCTCCTCCCCTCTGTAACATGCCTGGCTCCCCCTCCTCCCCTCTGAGTAACATTCCCGGCGTCCCCTCCTCCCCTCTGAGTAACATTCCCGGCTCCCCCTCCTCCCCTCTGAGTAACATGCCTGGCTCCCCCTCCTCCCCTCTGAGTAACATGCCTGGCTCCCCCTCTCCCCTTTGAGTAACATGCCCAGCTCCCCCTCCTCCCCTCTGAGTAACATTCCCGGCTCCCCCTCCTCCCCTCTGAGTAACATGCCTGGCTCCCCCTCCACCCCTCTGAGTAACATGCCTGGCTCCCCCTCCTCCCCTCTGAGTAACATGCCTGGTTCCCCTCCTCCCCTCTGAGTAACATGCCGAGCTCCCCTCCTTCCCCTCTGAATAGCATGTCGAGCTCCCCCCCTCCCCTCTGAGTAACACATGCCCGGCTCCCCTCTGAGTAACATGCCCAGCTCCCCTCCTCCCCTCTGAGTAACATGCCCGGCTCCCCTTTGAGTAATATGCCCGGCTCACCTCTTCCCCTCTGAGTAACACATGCCCGGCTCCTCTCTGAGTAATATGCCCGGCTCTCCTCCTTCCCCTCTGAGTAACATACCCTCTCCCCTCCTCCCCTCTGAGTAACATGTCGAGCTCCCCTCCTTCCCCTCTGAATAGCATGCTGAGCTCCCCTCCTCCCCTCTGAGTAACACATTCCCAGCTCCCCTCTGAGTAACAAACCCGGCTCCCCTCCCCTCCCCCCTCCCCTCTGAGTAACACCCGCTCCCCTCCTCCCCTGAGTAACATGCCCTCTCCCCCCTCCCCTGAGTAACATGCCCATCCCCTCTCCCCCCCTGAGTAATATGCCTGTCTCCCCCTCCTCCCCTCTGAGTAACATGCCCATCTCCCCTCCTCCCCTCTGAGTAACATGCCCGCTCCCCCTCCTCCCCTCTGAGTAACGTTCCAAGCTCCCCCTCCTCCCCTCTGAGTAAGTTCCCACTCCCCCTCCTCCCCTCTGAGTAACGTTCCCAGCTCCCCCTCCTCCCCTCTGAGTAACGTTCCCAGCTCCCCCTCCTCCCCTTAGAGCCAGTGAGTTGTGTGCTGAACCACCCTCCGTGCACACAGCCTGAGAAGTACAAGTCTGATTCCCTGCCTCCCCCACCCCCCACTCTACAAGTAGTTTTGGGGAGTAATGTATTCACCTCCCACAACCTTGGAATAAGCTACTGACCCTTATTTCTCTTTGTCCAGACTGGGGTTAATGCTGACCCTCTCCTCACAGCCTGGATTACTACTCAATCTTGGGGTAGAATGATGACAGTTCTCCCTCACAACCTGTGATTCCATCCCCTCTTCCCCAACCCTTGAGGTAGTAGCACAACTTCATTCGCTCTTGCTAGAGGTAGAATACGGATCACCCTCCTCTCTCAATAAGTAGTTGAACTTTGAGAATTAGGTTTATGACTTAGTGACTACTGGTGTGTTACTGAGTGGTGTAACGTGTGCTGAGCTGTTCAGAGATGTTGCGTTGTATGTCTAAGGGCTGGTGTCTAGCATTAAGTGGTATAACGATGCCTATTGTGCATTTCAGGCTAAACGGTTAGTTATCCAAATCGAAAAGGCTGGAAGCAGAGTGTCCCAAGGGTCTGTACTGGAACTTGCACAGTTTAACGTGTTCATAAATAAACCATAGAAAGGAGCAATGAGTGAGGCGTTCAGATATTTGGATAATACAAAATTATTAAAATTTGTTAAAACAGCAGAAAAATGCTTGACTGATGGGGTGGGAGTGGGGAGGGTAAGACGCTATTCTGCCCCTATGATCAGAGTGCTGTTCTTTATTCATAAGAGCGGAATACAAGCAGAGCTCATTTAAGCCTTATCCACACACGGCCTTAATCCATTCATTTACGCTGATGACGTCACACTATACATCCCCTACAAACATGACTTAGCAGAAATCACCAATAAAATCAAGCTCAGTTTAAACATCATGAACTCATGGGCAAACGCATTCCAATAAAACTCAATACAGAAAAAACACTGTCTCATCATCTCATCCCAATACAACGCATACAAACCCACAAACATTAACACCCCAGGATACACCCTCCCTATTTCGACAGCCTGAAAATTCTCGGAGTAACAATCGACCGTAACCTCCAACTAGAGTCCCAAGCTAAACTCACCATAAAGAAAATGTTTCTCTCAATGTGGAAACTAAAACGTGTGAAACCATTCTTCCTGAGGAAAATATTTCGCAACCTTGTACAATCAATGGTGCTAAGCCACGCAGACTACTGTAACGGAATCTATGCGGGATGCAAAGAACAAATCATAAAGAAACTTCAAACCGCCAAAACACAGCAGCACAGCTTATATATGAAAAACACGTTTTGACAGCACCAAACCACTCCGAGCAAAACTGCACTGGCTTCCAATTAAGGAACGTATCGCATTCAAAATCTGTACGACAGTTCACAAAATCATCTACGGCAGGCACTGGGATACATGACAGACCTCATCGACCTACCACCCAGAAACACATAAAATCAGCAAGATCATACTAAACCTCCATTACCCAAGCAGCAAAGGACTCAAATACAAATCCACCTACGCTTCCAGCTTTTCCTACCTGAGCGCACAATTGTGGAACGCACTGCCAAAAGCAGTAAAAACCACACTCGACCACATGAATTTCCAAAAGCACTAAAAACAGAACTGCTCAGAAGGGCATACCCCACCGACCCAACATAAAAAACCTGGACATCTGCGACACAACTTAATCAAAGATCAAATGGACATATCCTAACTCTTCCTTTCCCTCTCTAAGTTCTCCCAATTGTCTTTACCTTACATGTATCTCACCCTACCATAATATCACCTTGATATTAATCGCAACTTGTATTGTTCATACCGAAATCGGTTAATGCCGATTACGGTCCCATGTAAGCCACATTGAGCCTGCAAAAGGTGGGAAAATGAGATACAAATGCAACAAATAAATAAATAAATAATAAGCCTTGCTTGGGCGCCGTTTTCCTGATGATCATGAGGCTGCTGGTGGTCTCTAGTGCCTGCGTTTACCTTTGATCATCGGGACCTGAGAGAGACAGAAGTGGGTCTTTCTTAGAGGCAGCGGCTGCTCTGTTCTAACAGTACCAGACATAGGGCCACTTGCACTGTCAGGTCCCACCACCTTCTGTGGTAGTGATTTCTGATGGATTAGCTGCTGATCTGACACCTTGTTACTTGGGAGTCCCAGTCCCTGACGCACTGCATAGACAGTTGCAAGCAAAAAGCCATTTCTTGGGTGTGCAGATTGCTAGGAAGCAGACAGGGACTTGGAGGTGCGAATTTGACTTTACCTCTTCAAGGATTTCGCCTCACAGCCCTCATTAAATGGCAGCAAGAGCAGCATAACTGAGACTTTATTCACTGCCAGACCTTTTCCTCCCCCCTCCACCGCCGGCTGCAATAATAATGATCTTTAATTGAGTGCTGCAATCTGAGAGTGCTGGTTCCATAAACATGTTGCAGCCCCCTGGCCCCTGGAACACAGGCACAGCTTGTATTGCTGGACTGACTTTGCAAAGCTGCCCTCTCTGTGGCTGAGGAATTCCAGGGCTTGGCACCCTTTCCTTGGCTTTTCTTTTTTTAAAGGTGGTATCTTTGCAGCAGGGGAGGGAAGGGGGTCACAATCATTCCTTTAATATGAGAAACTTTTGCAAAAGCAGAAGCCTGCTCAAGTTGCCTGAATTTACTTTCCTTTTTTAGTATTAGGGACAATTTAAGAGATGGAAACTGACCCTGACAATCGGGTCCTGTGTAATAAAGAGAGAAGGGGAAGAAACAGGCTTTTAGAGATGAGAAATCATACACAGCACCAAGTTTGAGGAACAGACAGACTTTTGTGACTAAGACACAAGGCCTCTCACATAGGCACCGAGATCCAGACAAACGCACACACATGCCCCAGGTAGACATTGCTTGGGATGTTGGTTAGGCAGTGAAGAGTAACAGTTTTTATTTTTTATTACATTTGTACCCCACGCTTTCCCACTCATGGCAGGCTCAATGCGGCTTACATATTATACAAGTACTTATTTGTACCTGGGGCAATGGAGGGTTAAGTGACTTGATTTGGATTTAACTCGCACCTTTTTAGAAGTAGCTCAACCTGGGTTACATTCAGATACAGTAGGTATTAGTGACCAGCCAAATTTCACTTTCAGTTTTGGCTTCAGCACTGAAAGTGGCCCAAAATTTGTGTTGATTCGGTTTCAGCTGAAAGTGCCAGTTCATTTTTGTCAGGAACCAAAACTTTATCCTGAATTCCCTAGCTCTCCCTCCCCTCAAAGGATAGAAGCCCCCTCCCCCAGCCTACCTTACATCTCCTGGTGGTCTAGTGGCTAATCGGGGCAGGAGCAAATCCCCAATCCCTCCTGCCCATATCCTTTTCACTGCCAAAATGGCTGCCGTGATGTCTAGTGGCAGTCTTGTGAGGTTCCAGTAGCCATTTTGAGGTTGGAGTTGGCACGGGCTGGAGTGACTGGGGGTTGCTCCTGCCCTGACTAGATAACGAGACCACCAGGGAATGTATGGGATGCCCGGGAGGAGGGGCTAGTTCTGTCTGGGGGAGGAAGAGAGAGAGAGGGAGGGAATGGGGGCTTATTCTGTTTGCGGGGGAGGGAAGGGAAGCAGGGAGTTGGGACTTCTGTACGCTGGGGGTGAGGAAGGGGGCTCATTCTGTGCGCAGGATGGCTGGTCCATGCTCTAGCAGTCAGTTTTGGCTTTGACTTTGGCCGTAACCAAGTGGTGAATTTTGGCTGCAGGATTTGGTTTTGGTCACCCTTTAGTAGGTATTTCCTTCTCTCTGGGGGCTTAAAATCTAAGGTTGTATCTGAAGCAATAGAGGGTTGAGTGACTTGCTCAAGATGACAAGGAGCAGCAGTGGGGACTTGAATCGGGCTCCCCTGGATGTCAGCCTGGTACTCAGACATTAGATTGCCACTTGAGTTCTGAGGGTACCTGCCTATATTCTTAAATGCGTTCATAGGCATTTGCATTACATTGGAGCTGGATTGAGGTTGCCTGATTTATAAGGTCTTTCCTATCATAGAATCAGATCTTATGTTACATCGCATCATACTAGACTTTTATTAACATTAACAGCATTAAATAAATTTATGTTCCGCCATATAGCTTTCGGTTCAACACGGATCACACGTTAAAGAAGACTGGACATTTCCAGGAATAACAAAACATCCCTGAGCCACATATTCTATTTAACATTATTTAGCACAAATTCTAAATAGGTAAGTTTTAATGTGTTTGTGGAATTGGTTGTAAGAGATTTCAGACATCAAGATATCCTTGATAGCCTTATCCAAACGAACTTCTGGGTATGAAAAAATAATATGTTAATCTAGTTCTCTCATATAAATGTACTCACTCTGCTGCTCCCCAGTATCTCTCCACACTCGTCCTTCCTACACCCCTTCCTGTGCACTCCGCTCCATGGATAAATCCTTCTTATCTGTTCCCTTCTCCACTACTGCCAACTCTAGACTTTGCGCCTTCTGTCTCGCTGCACCCTACGCCTGGAATAAACTTCCTGAGCCCCTATGTCTTGCCCACTCCTTGGCCACCTTTAAATCTAGACTGAAAGCCCACCTCTTTAACATTGCTTTTGACTCGTACCACTTGTAACCACTCGCCTCCACCTGCCCTCCTCTCCTCCTTCCTGTACCATTAATTGATTGATTTGCTTTGCTTTATTTTTTTGTCTATTAGATTGTAAGCTCTTTGAGCAGGGACTGTCTTTCTTGTATGTTTGTGCAGCGCTGCGTATGCCTTGTAGCGCTATAGAAATGCTAAATAGTAGTAGAGAAGGAAAGGGCTTTTGCCAGGTTCTTGGGGCCTGGATTGGCCGCTGTCGGAGACAGAGTTCTGGACTTGATGGACCTTTGGTCTTTTCCCAGGGTGGCAGTACATATGTACTGATGCTTATGTTGCTTCTTATTTTCTTCATTCAGATGCTTTTTCCATTCTTTGAAGGATGCTCTTTTGGCTCTAATAACCTCTTTCACTTCACTTCACTTTTATCCATGTTGGCTGGCATTTGATCTTCTTTCCACCTTTGTTAATATATGGAATACATCTGTTCGGGGCTTCCACAATGGGGTTTTAAACAGCGTCCATGCCTGATTTAAAATCCAAACCTTGCAACCGATCCTTTTAGCTTCTTTTCAACTATTTTCCTCATTTGTCTTAGTCACCCTTTTGAAAATTAAATGTTGCTACTGTAGAATTCCTTTGTGACTTCACTCCAGATATCAGCTGAAATTTGATCAAGTTGTAATCACTGTTTTCCAGCAGATCCAAACATGTTACCTCTCGTACCATGCTCTTGTCGGTTTTTGGACCAGTTGCTCCAAGAAGCAATCATTTATTACATCTAAGAATTTTACTTTCCTAGTGCTCCCTGATGTAACATTTGTCCAGTCAATATTGGGGTAATTGAAATCACCCATTATTATAATGTTGCTCAATTTGCCAGCTCTCCTAATTTCTGTAAACATTTGTTCATCTGTCCTGTCCTGTTCTGGTGGATGGTAGTACAGCCCTACTAGTATACCCTTTCCCTTCAGGATTCCACATTGCTATTTGTTTCATCTAGAATATTGTTTTGTCTGACTCAATTTCCTCTTTAACATATAGTGCAACCCTCTCCAATTTGATCCATTCTATCAACCTATATAATAATTTGCACCTCCAACGTTCCATCGCTGTCTGGCTGCCTGGGTTCATAACATCTCATGACGTCAGCCAGCCTCCAGCGTTCCATTCCCCCTCACTGACCCGCCCTCGCGTCAAAATGTAATGACGTCAGAGGGCAGAACAGTGAGAGGGAAGGGACCGCTGGAGGCGAGCTGATGTCAGGATGTTACCAACGTAAGGGAAGCAAGCCAGGCCAGCCAGAAAACGATGAGGTACAAAGGAAGAGAGAATCGCGGCACATCGAGGGGAGGGCAGAGCACAGCAGAATCGATGGACATGGATGGGAGGAGAGGACAGGAGAGAAGAGAATCGCGGGACACGGATGGGAGGGCAGGGAAGAGGAGAATTGCTGGACATGGAGTGGAGGGAAGGGAAGAATCGCTGGACATGGAGGGGAGGGGAGGGCAGGGGAGAGACGAAAAAATTGCTTACAAGAGAGCCTTCCTAGAGCCCGTTTCATTGTTGAGGAAATGGGCTGGGTTCCACCCCCCATTTTAGTTTTAAAGGTCTTCTACCTTCTTTTTAAATGTTAGCGCCAGCAGCCTGGTTCATCCCAGTTAAGATGGAGCCCATCCTTTCGAAACAGGCTC
Source organism: Microcaecilia unicolor (assembly GCF_901765095.1). Lineage (NCBI taxonomy): Eukaryota > Metazoa > Chordata > Amphibia > Gymnophiona > Siphonopidae > Microcaecilia > Microcaecilia unicolor. The sequence goes on along the minus strand of NW_021963467.1, from coordinate 82,618 downwards.
CCCCATTTCCAGAATGTTGCCCAGTTTCCTAACAAATTTAAATCCCTCATCCCTTCACCATCATCTCAACCACGCATTGAGACTTCGGAGCTTTGCCTGCCTCTTGGATCCTGCTTGTGCAATAGGGAACATTTCCAGAAATGCTACCCTGGAGGATCTGGATTTCAACATTCTACCTAAGAGCCTAAATTTGGCTTCCAGAACCTCCTTCCCATGTTTTCCTATGTCATTGGTACCCACATGTACCAAGACAGCTGGCTCCTCCCCAGCACTCTATGAAATACTTTCTAGGTAATGCGTGAAGTCTGCCACCTTTGAACCAAGTAGTCAAGTTACCAGTTGATCCTCACACCCACCAGCCACCCTGCTATCTACATGCCTAATTATCGAATCACCAACTACAACAGCTGTCCTAATCCTTCCCTTCTTGGCAGAAGCACCTGGAGACACAACCTCAGTGCGAGAGGATATTGCATCATCTGGTGAGCAGGTCTTAGCCACAGGATTACTTCCTACTTCATCAGGGAGATGCTCTCCTTTTAGGAGACCTCCCTGCTTCAAAGCAGCACAGGGGTTTCCAGACTGCGGATGGGACTTCTCTACAATATCCCTGTAGGCCTCCTTTATGTATCTCTGTCTCCTTCAGCTCCTCCAAGTCTGCTACTCTAGCCTAAATAGAACGGACTTGTTCTCTGAGAGCTAGGAGCTCTTTACATCGGTTACACACATATAACCTCTTGCTAACTGGGAGATAATCATACATATGACACTCGGTGCAGAAGACTGGGTAGCACCCCTCTCGCTGCTGGACTGCTGTGTGCATTTTAGTATTATTGTCTTGTGCAGTTTAAAACATTTAAGTTATGAGGGATATTAGATTATTATAAAGAACCTGATTGTTTGATATATTGTGTGATTTATTTAGTGCTTGTGTCTCAGAAAGTAATTAAATGTAATGAAAACTCCCCTCTTGTTATCCTAATTAGAATAATTGACTAGGCCCTGCTTTGCCTTCTGATGGCTATCTGTTTAAGCTATAGGCTGTGTCAGAAAGTTCAAGTTTTAAAACTATGGGGAAAAGGGTAGGGAGACTAGTTAATAAAGGTTTTGTTTTTTTTAATTCTAACTGTCTTTATCGATAAACCTACAATACCTCTTTTAAACCCCAACCTTTAAATGACCAAAGCAAAGAGGAAAACAAATATTCACTTATCCAGAGAAATGTCCTCTTTTCTTAGAACTTCTCAGAAAGAAAGTTACCTGGAACCTTCCCTCTCTTAGTTAGTTTTGATTCTAAGGGAACTGCTTCAAACAGATCCCTTGAAGCTAACATAGGGATCAGGTTGCCCTAGCAACCTTTGCAGCTATTCTGCCTTCCTCACACCTTAACACCTAGTTCAGGTCAGTAGCACTGCTACCTCTCCTGCTGGCAAAGAGCAGAAAGTAACTTTCTTTTAAGACAAAGTTTGAGCCCTGCTACTATCCTTTTTTAATGCTTGGCTGTTACAGTTAAGTTTCTACCTCTAGAAGAAAGATTCAGTTTAAAACTATGGGGGAAAAGGATTGTACACTATGGAACTAATTAATATAGCATGTTTATTTTTTATTTTATTTTTTTGTTACTAAAGACTGAAGTAGCCCTGCTGTGCCTTCTAAAGTCTTATCGATTTATGTAGCAGAAAGTTCAAGTTTTAAACCTATGGGGAAAACGGTATGGAGACTAGTTAATAAAGTTTGCTTTTTTTTAAATTCTAATTGTCTTTATCAATAAACCTACAGTACCTCTTTTAAACCCCAACCATGAAATCACCAAAGCACAGATTAAAACAAATATTCACTTTAGCCAGAGAAATGTCCTCTTCTCTCATAACTTTTGTTCATGATTGCTAGGGTAAAGTCCATGGTCTGCATTGAGGTAGAAATGGGGGAATGGTAGCATGGAGTCTTGCTACTATTTGGGTTTCTGCCCGGTACTTGTGACCTGGATTGGCCACTGTTGGAAACAGGATACTGGGCTCGATGGACCATTGGTTTGCCCCAGTATGGCTATTCTTATGTTTTAAGTTGTAATTGGTCTCGTGGTAAATGCACAATTAGTGTGAGCTTGTTGCAGGAGTGGAGGGGTAGCCTAGTGTTTAGAGCAGTGGGAAGCCTGGGTTCCAAACCTGCTTCTTTTCCCTTTGGACAAATCACTTCACCGTCTCTTGCCTCAGGTACCAACTTTGGCTCCAGTTTACAAAGCACTTATGGCAATAACACATTTGCCAGTTACGTAGCTTTAATACGAGATTAGTAGCTGCTGGGGTGGAGGGGGGCAGTGGGTGGAGAATGAGTCTTAAGGGGATGCTCTTACTTTGAATTGAATTGGATTTCTTTTGAACGATTTAAATGATGAGGGGCCTAACGTGGGTCATGCTATGTTTGTGTTGCTACAACTGGGAATGCGCAATATTCTTAATTGCAGCAACAGAAAACAAATGTCCCATAGGTTAGAGAATCATGCAGAAAAACAGATTGTAAGTGTTCTGAGGGAGGAAATATCTACAGCACTGAAAGGTAGCCCACCTTGTGTTTGGGTTTGGGAAGGTAAGTAAGCAAATCCAAATCTTCCCTCCCTCGATTTTTTCATCTCTCCTTCAGGTAACTATTTCCAGCTCTCCACCTACCTGTGTTTTTTTTCCTTCTCCCCATATTTCTCTCTCATGTTTCCTGTTGCCTTTTCTATTCTACAGTGGAGAATATTCAGCTGAACCTCAACTTGGAGACAGAGCACAAAGGCAATGTTGTCTCGGGTGGAGAGCTGACAGTTTTCCTGGATGGGCAGACTGCTGACTTGGGAAGCTTGACAGAGGGTGAGTACTACTCACAGCCACTGTAAGTAGCCAGGAGAGGAGACAGGGAGGAGGGTGTGCCTAGGGCTCATATTCACTGCGTGAAACCCTGGGATGAGGCAGGGAGAAGGGTGTGCCTACAGCGCGCAGCCACCCCATGTGACCAGGGGAGGAGGCAGGGAGGAGAGACTCTGTACTACTGATAGCCACCGCATGCAATCAAGGGTAGGGTGGTTAGGCGGGACTGGTTATTTGAAGAAGACTCCATAGTTCTTATTGATTATCTGGCTTGTACCAATATTCTATAATCTAGAGAATCTCTATATATAAAAGGCAACACCAACGTTCTATGAAGCCTCCAGCCGGAAGTGTGAAGGGGGAGAGATATCCGGTTTCCCCATGAGTGTCTGCCCCGCCCTCGCTCTCTCTCTAACACAAACAGTGAAGGAAAACAGCAAAGCAGGAAATCAAATCGCTCTCTCTGTAACAATGAAGGACTCAGAGGGGGGAGGGGAGAGAGGGCAGAGAGGGCAGGAACACACACACTCCCACATGCGCACAGAAGAAAACCTTGCTAGCCCCCGTTTCATTTGCATCAGAAACGGGGCTTTTTTACTAGTGTATTAATAATTTGAACTTTATTAGGATTTTGATATTGCGCTATGGCAGGGCCTTCAGACTCCCACTTAGCCTTCTATCCCCCCTTCAATCTGTTCAGAACTCTGCTGCACGTCTCATATTCCGCCAGAACCGATATACTCATATCACCCCTCTCCTCAGGTCACTTCACTGGCTTCCAATCAGATACCGCATTCAGTTCAAGCTTCTCCTTCTTACCTACAAATGCACTCAGTCTGCTGCCCCTCACTACCTCTCTACCCTCATCTCCCCTTACGTTCCCACCCGAAACCTCCGTTCACAGGACAAATCCCTCCTCTCGGTACCCTTCTCCACCACCGCCAACTCCAGGCTCCGCTCATTCTGCCTCGCCTCACCCTATGCCTGGAACAACCTTCCTGAGCCCTTACGCCAAGCCCCCTCCCTGCCCATCTTCAAGTCTTTGCTCAAAGCCCACCTCTTCAATGCTGCCTTCGGCACCTAACTCTTACCTTCAGGATATCCAGACTGCCCCAAATTGACTGCCCCCATCGTATCGTCGTCTACTCACTTGTCCTTTAGATTGTAAGCTCTTTGAGCAGGGCCTGTCCTTTTATGTTAAATTGTACAGCGCTGCGTAACCCTAGTAGCGCTTTAGAAATGTTAAGTAGTAGTAGTAAGTAGTAGTAGTAGTGGTGTACGTAGCATGACAGTTGCAAGCAAACATAAGACCAAATCGACAGAAAGAGTGAGTAAGAAAGGATAGTAAGTAGGGAGCAAAATAGAAGTCTAGTTGCTATTGGACAGTGAAGGACAGGGTTGAAATATAGCTAAGCTGCTGAACTATGTGGTCCCACATCGCATGCGCTGGCTTGTCCAAGGTGTACTACGTGCCAGTAGCTAAGAAGGATTGGGCGAGTTAGAGGTGAGAAACATCCTTGAAAAGAGAAATCAGTGAAGGAAGTCATTGATTGTAATTGGGCAGGTAAGGCGTTCCAGAGAGAGGGACCTATAACACTGAAATCTTTAGTGCGAATAAAATTGTAACATATTTGCTGAAAAGAAGCAACTGGTAATGTGAGACTACTACTACTATTTGACATTTATAGAGCGCTACTAGGGTTACGCAGCGCTGTACAATAAACAAAGAATGACGGTCCCTGCTCAAAGGAGCTTACAATCTAGAGGACAAGACGGACAAGGAGAGCAGACAAGCAATAATTAGAACAGTCTAGGTTACTAGGTACAATGTTAGGTTCCGAAAGCAACATTGAAGAGGTGGGTTTTGAGTAGAGATTTGAAGATGGACAGTGAGGGTGCTTGGCGTATGGGCACAGGGAGTCTATTCCAGGCATAGGGTGAGGCGAGGCAGAAAGGGCGGTGGGAAATATAGGGAAGTAAGTGTTGAAAAAGATAAAGCGTTGAGCACTTTTCACATTTCAAGGCGTGGTGGTACAATAAAACAGATATAATATCAAAAACTGGTACATAAAATGATAGCAGACAATATTACATCAAAATTGAGGTACAAGTCTACACCATATCCGTCACTGGTGCCGATTACAAAGTTGCACAGCTAAAGGATTGAACATTAAAAGCTTGAAACTGAACATTTTCTCTCAAATGAAGGCCTGAAGGCTTTATAGTGTAATTGTTAATATGTTTATCAGTTATGCTTTCTGATTTTTGTGTGGAGGAGTCTCTGTGCTATTCCAGACTCGGCAAGTTGCCTGCTTGTGGGATGTAGTATTTTGCTCCGTCTCTCCAGTGCATCGTTTTCATGCTGTTCCCAGTGATCCCAGCTCCTGGCTTTTGCACCACGCTGATGGGATATATTTATTTGGGGTTCATTGTGGAATGGAGCTTTCTTGGGCTGATAGCATTGGGTGGGGGGGAAGGTAGGAATACCTCTGCTTTTATAATGGTAGTGAACATGAGTGTGGGACTGAGGAGATGTCTGTTCTGTGAGCAGAGACTGTGCCCTCCCCTCCACCATCTCTGTTTCTTATCCTAAGTATTTAGTGGAAGCTTTTCTCCTTAGCAATGGACAAAAAAGTGATTTTTAAGAAGGGTTCCAGAGGAGATCCGGGAAATTATAGACCGGTGAGTCTGACGTCGGTGCCGGGCAAGATGGTGGAGGCTATTATTAAGAATAAAATTGCAGAGCATATACAAAAACATGGACTGATGAGACAAAGTCAGCACGGATTTAGTGAAGGGAAGTCTTGCCTCACCAATCTAATGCATTTTTTTTTGAGGGGGTAAGCAAACATGTGGACAATGGGGAGCCGGTTGATATTGTATATCTGGATTTTCAGAAGGCGTTTGACAAAGTGCCGCACGAAAGACTCCTGAAGAAATTGCAGAGTCATGGAATCGGAGGTAGGGTATTATTATGGATTAAGAACTGGTTGAAAGATAGGAAGCAGAGAGTAGGATTGCGTGGCCAGTATTCTCAGTGGAGGAGGGTAGTTAGTGGGGTCCCGCAGGGGTCTGTGCTGGGTCCGTTGCTTTTTAATGTATTTATAAATGACCTAGAGATGGGAATAACTAGTGAGGTAACTAAATTCGCCGATGACACAAAATTATTCAGGGTCGTCAAGTCGCAGGAGGAATGTGAACGATTACAGGAGGACCTTGCGAGACTGGGAGAATGGGCGTGCAAGTGGCAGATGAAGTTCAATGTTGACAAGTGCAAAGTGATGCATGTGGGTAAGAGGAACCCGAATTATAGCTACGTCTTGCAAGGTTCCGCGTTAGGAGTTACGGATCAAGAAAGGGATCTGGGTGTCGTCGTCGATGATACGCTGAAACCTTCTGCTCAGTGTGCTGCTGCGGCTAGGAAAGCGAATAGAATGTTGGGTGTTATTAGGAAGGGTATGGAGTCCAGGTGTGCGGATGTTATAATGCCGTTGTATCGCTCCATGGTGCGACCGCACCTGGAGTATTGTGTTCAGTACTGGTCTCCGTATCTCAAAAAAGATATAGTAGAATTGGAAAAGGTACAGCGAAGGGCGACGAAAATGATAGTGGGGATGGGACGACTTTCCTACGAAGAGAGGCTGAGAAGTCTAGGGCTTTTCAGCTTGGAGAAGAGACGGCTGAGGGGAGATATGATAGAAGTGTATAAAATAATGAGTGGAATGGATCGGGTGGATGTGAAGCGACTGTTCACGCTATCCAAAAATACTAGGACTAGAGGGCATGAGTTGAAGCTACAGTGTGGTAAATTTAAAACGAATCGGAGAAAATTTTTCTTCACCCAACGTGTAATTAGACTCTGGAATTCGTTGCCGGAGAACGTGGTACGGGCGGTTAGCTTGACGGAGTTTAAAAAGGGGTTAGATAGATTCCTAAAGGACAAGTCCATAGACCGCTATTAAATGGACTTGGAAAAATTCCGCATTTTTAGGTATAACTTGTCTGGAATGTTTTTACGTTTGGGGAGCGTGCCAGGTGCCCTTGACCTGGATTGGCCACTGTCGGTGACAGGATGCTGGGCTAGATGGACCTTTGGTCTTTCCCAGTATGGCACTACTTATGTACTTATGACAGCTCAAAGTGGATATCAGGACGTCTTTAATATAAACAGCTTAAAAACGACCCAACACGGCCATGTTTCGGCACCAAGGCCCGCATCAGGGGTCAGTTGGATCTCTTGTGTTGTGGCTGATTGGCTTAACCAAGAGAGATGTCGCTGTCATGGACAAGTTTTGCTGCTACAGTATTCTGCAGCCCAGAGTTTTCTCACTTTACGGAAGCCACACAGCCTCATCTCTCTTGGTTAAGCCAACCAGCCACAACACAAGACTTCCTCACTTTTTTGTCCATTGCTTTCGTTTACGTGAGGGTTCTCCTCTTCCTTTCTAGCTTTTCTCCTTAGCCACGGAAAGCAGTCCCAAAAAGTAATAGTATTAGCTTAGGATTATTTTAGTAGTGGGTTATCATATGTTGTGGTTTTTCACAAACAAATTTCTGCCTCCAAAACTTTATAAATACCCCCTCCACTACCACCTTTGACCACTTACTTTTAAGACCATACTTCCCAAGATCCGTCTTTCGCAGCCTAGTGCAATCCCTTGTGCTCAGCCATTTGGATTATTGCAACTCACTATACGCAGGTTGCAAAGAACAAACACTGAGGAAACTTCAAACAGCCCAGAATACGGCAGCCAGACTCATCTTTGGAAAGCCAAAATATGAAAGTGCAAAACCATTAAGAGAGAAACTGCACTGGCTTCCACTCAAGGAACGCGTCACTTTTAAAGTTTGCACATTAGTCCACAAAATCATCCACGGCGAAGCCCCAGCCTACATGTCTGAGTTGATAGACTTACCACCCAGAAACGCCAAAAGATCATCCCGAACCTTCCTTAACCTCCACTTCCCCAACTGCAAAGGCGTGAAATACAAGGCGCTACATGCGTCAACCTTTTCTCACATGAGCACGCAGTTTTGGAATACACTGCCGCGCAACCTAAGAACAACCAACGAGCAAGCTTCCTTCCGCAGATTATTGAAGACCCATCTTTTTGAAAAAATTTACTGAAAGAAACAAAACACATAAAGTCCACACTTACTGTTCACTAATGCATCATACATTCACCTCTGAACTCCCATTCCCGTATTATCACATCACTCATACCTTTACTCACAGAAAGACGCCTTCATGCCTTTTTATCGCCCTCTAAGCTCCCATTGTTTCCTTCAAAGTTGCAATGCCTATGTTCCATTATTACATTCCTTAACGACACCTCAATTGTTTCGCTTAACCCTGCACAATGTAATCCATAACTATCTGTAACAAATTGTATTTCCAACATTCAACTCATATTGTAAGCCACACTGAACCCGCAAAAAGGTGGGAAAATGCGGGATACAAATGCAATAAATAAATAAATAAATGAATAAATGCCAAAAGAAGCTGCTTAACTGCTCAGGTAGCACATCTTTTTCTGCTTGAGCCAGGGAGAAGCCAGATGGGGTAGGTTAGAAAGGATTTTCTTATCGGTGTCCAGGAACATCACTTGAACGACTCCTGTCACAGCTCCTCACACTTTATGTACTTCAGGGGACACGTTCGCATTTTTCATGCTGGATAATCAAAGGTTCAGTTCCATCTTCAAAAATATTCTGTTTGGTTTCCAAAACCTGCTCAGTGGTAGTGGGACAGGAATTGTGAGAGAACCAGGGAGAGTTTGGGAGATCTTCCAGTCACCTATTTGTATTACTGAGAGGGAGTGTGAGAGAACCAGGGAGGGTGGGTCATGGCTCTCTCTGTCATTGCTTTGTGATAAGGACCGAGGGATTGTGAAAGAGCCATGTTGGTACCATAGCCGTTATCCATCGCTCTCTTAAAATTGTTTTTTTTTTTTATAATTATTTTTATTAACAAAATAGCAAAACAGTTGCAAGCAGTGATAAATGTAGTATCGTTTATTTTTTTAAATACAGGAGTAAATCCCCTTCTGCAGAGTTCCTAGATGAAGAGGGAGGGGGGAAGGAGAGGGAAATATAAATAAAAACTGAACACCTTGCTGACAGAGTTAATGTTTCCTGTTTGCATGGACTTGCTGATTTCTGCTCTGACTTATTCCTGAATGCCAGTTAGTTTTTGCTAATTATTGCATTGTATGTCCTGTGATCTCCCTTCTTTTTTTTAAACCATAGTTTACTTTTACACACTCCCCCCCCCCCCTTCTTGGCCTCTTTTGTTGCTGACGTGGCTTTGCCTTTCCCACGTGTTACCCTGGTCTTCATATCGACTTGTGTCAACTTGTTTTTCTCAAATTTTTGAACGTGGACTTTTCTAATCTTCGGTTTTTGTTTTTTAATATTTTATTTTCACATGTGCACAACAATGTACAGAACTGATGCTTGACTTAAACAAAAAAAGACCAGCTTGATAAACAGAAATTAACCAGTACTTCATACAATACAGTAATAAAACACTTTATAATGTAAACCAAGTAACCCAAAAAACATTCATTTATCCCCTATGACACCTTCTACACCCACACATACAAACCCAACATGCACCCCTCTCACACCACACTCACCCCCCCTCCCTCAAACAAACCCCAGTGGGACCCCATGGGAAAGAAAACCAGAATTCCCCACCACCACCAAGTGAGGGGAATGGGCAAGCTTATAAGGATGTCTCATCAGCATATTGAGACCAGAGATACATATATTGGCTCTGTTTAGGAGTAGTCCTCTTCTCTCGCTCTCTGTGAAACCACAGGTCAACAGAAGGGCTATTCTCTGAGGTCCAAAACTGTAAAATAATTTTCTTCAACAAGATTAAAGCAATACACAAAAACTGGCAAGTAGTCACAGACAGGCCTCGATCCAGCAGGGGCTGCGGAGATCCCAACAACAGAATACTCCCAAGACAATTCCTGCTGGATTGTGACTTCCAAAGACCTCAAAGGCCGGGTCCACAAAGTAAATTTTGGGCACGCCACACCAAAAAAGAGTGTAGCAAAATACCTGGATGGACTTTGCATTTAATACAAGTTGCATTGTCCCAAAGCTTCAAATTACACTCCTGTGCCCTACTGATGTATGCTCTTTGTAAGGTTTTAAATTGAGTCTCCCAAAGGTCTACCGCCTTTAAGAAGGAGAAAGTAGAGGCAAAAAGTTTGGAAAAAATGTATTAGAAAAAGTTTGCCACAGGTTCTGTTGCCCTCACTCTTGAAGTCTAGTAATGCCCTGCCTGTTGGAAGTATCCCTCACCATCCAATTCCAAGTCAAAGGGCTATTTAGTAATGGGGGGGATGGAAGCAAGTTGAACATCCAGTTGAGTAGCGACCTATGCTGCACCATGCCGACATGTAAGACTTTAAAAATAATGGCACGCTTAAAAATAAGCTTGGCGATGAGTATGAGGAAGATTCCAGCAATGTTAAAGTTGTTGAAATGAGGGGAAAACCCCCATCGTTCCCCACCTGTAGGAGTTGAGAGAAGGGACAGCAATTGTACTGTTCCCAAAGTCGAAAGCTGGATACTCTCACCACTGAAGAAAAGGTCAGATTACCCACCAAGGTCAGGAGGCAAGGTGCCTGAGGTGTGCCACCTCTGCCACCACTTCCAAGCTAACCGAAAAGGTTTCAAAAACTGGAGTCTCTCATGGAAGTCCCTCACATGAGGAGGGTCCCCATGAAGTAAGTTAATCACTGGCACCAGGACTGTAGCATAGCCAAAGGAAAGAACTTCTGTACGCCCTCCCCCCCATCACTATCTCATAAATCCAATGCAACAACGCTGCCACATTATAAGTACGGAGATGTGGGAAGTTTACCCACCCTGCAACTTGTCTAAAATTTAACTTAAAGTAGGCAATGTGGGAAGCTCGTCCTTTGGCACAGAAATTTACGAAAAAATGGACTTTGAAACTAGCTCCTCTTTATGATGAACCCTAATGGGACGGGCCTGTAAAGGATAAAGCATTTTAGGGATCATAACCATTTTGACAAGTTCCACTCTGCCCGTGAAGGATAATGGAAGGTCACTCCATTTTTGACAAAGAGATTTGATTTTAATCATTACCTGCCACTACATTATCGAGACGGAGTGGTTTAGAAAGATACCCAGATATTTCATATTGTGAGTTGTAGATTTAATGAGGAGTGCCCTCTGCCAACTCTCCCCCCACCCCCGATAACCTGCAGGGGCATGACATCAGATTTATCACAGTTGACACGGAGACCTGAGAAGGTGCCAAATTGATGGACTAAATCCAGGAACTTGTCTAAATTCACAGGTGCCCTGTTCACGTACAAAATCATATCATCAGCAAACATACTCAAGCGGGTTTTAGAACCCCCGATCCATTTGCCCTGTATGTCTGAATTCTGCCGGATCCTTGCCGCCAGAGGCTCCAAAGCTAATTGGAAAAGCAGAGAGGAGAGAGGGCAGACCTGTCTTATACCCTTCAGTAAATTTAGAGGAGGGGAAAGCTTCCCATTAATAATCATCTGCACTTCTGGCTTAGTGTATAAGGCCTGAATCCAAGACACAAAATTTCCTTGCAAACCAAAGTGATCCAACGCCCAGAACAAATGTGGCCGAAGCACACTGTCAAAGGCCTTTTTAAGATCAAGGCTGTCTATAACTGCCGGGGAAGATTTTCCCTTATTATGCAGGGCCATCATAACTTTATACAAATTCATGGACGCATAACGGTCGGGGACGAACCCCAACCTGGTCCTTGTGAATAACCAAGGGAAGATAGCGATTCAGTTTGCCTGCCAATACTGCAACCAAGATCTTAACATCCTGATTAAGCAATGATATGGGGTGATATGAACCCGGCTGTTCCAAGTCTTTCCCAGGTTTTGGAAGAAGAATCATATGTGCCACATTCGGCCTAGCATGTGTCTGAGCCTCCAAAAGCCCATTGTACATAAGCTGCAAATATTGAGCTACCAAATCATTCAGGATTTTGTAATATTTGGGGCCCAACCCATCAGGCCCCGGTACCTTAGTTTGAGCTGTTTAATGGCAGACACAAGTTCTGCAGAAGTGATGGGTCTATTAAGCTCCCCAACCTGGTTGTCATTAAAACTGGGAAACTGTAATTTAGAGAGAAGTCTTGAATGGCTTCATCTCTAGTTTAGTATACAAATTCTCATAGAACTTGACAAACTGCTGGGAGATTTGGTGGATATCAACAAGTCGTCTACCTTGCACATCCTTGATGCTAGTAATCGTTTGCTTTTTCCTAGGGGAACGTAAACAATTTGCCAGCAACTCCCCCCCCAAATTATACAGCTTATAGCGTTGAAAGTAAAGTTGTTGTTCAGCTCTTTGAGTCAATAAACTATCGATCTCTCCTTAGAAACCTCTGCTAATTTTTGTTTAGTAGGGAGGTCCATTTGAGACACATGTTCTCAACTCCTGCAGGTCCTTAGTAAGCACTGCCAGATTCCCCTCCTGAGTTTGCTTAAGGCGAGCTTGAAAAGCCAGAATATGACCCCTCAGAACCACCTTAGATGCCTTCCAGTACACCACTGGGCCAACCTCAGGTGAGTTGGTGGAGTCGTACTTCTGCCATTTATTTCTGAGAAAAATTTGAAAATCGGGGTCCTAGTAGAGGTGAGGGGAGATCTTCCAAACAGCGTCAGCATCTTTATTTACAAAATTCAAGATGGCTATAACTGGGGACTGATCTCACAGAATAGATACATTAGTACACACTTAGTAACACGTGACATGGACTGGAGAGAAAAAGGGGGAAAGGGGACTTGATATACCACCTTTCTGTGGTTTTTGCAACTACATTCAAAGCAGTTTACATAGTTTATACAGGTATTTATTTGTACCTGGGGCAAAGGAGGGTTAAGTGACTTGCCCAAAGTCACAAGGAGCTACAGTGGAAGCCAAACCCAGTTCCCCAGGATCAAAGTCCGCTGCACTAACCACTAGGCTACTCCTCCACTAGCAACATTCCCTGTAGAATCTCAAATAGTAGCAACCACTAGGCTACTCTTCCACTCCTTGGGATTCCGGAATCTTCCTATTCTTTGGGGTTCTACATGGAATGTTGCTGCTCTTTGAGATTGTGCCTGGAATCTTGTTAATGGGACTTGATATACTGCCTTTCTGAGGTTTTTCCAGTTACATTGAAAGCGGTTTACATAGTATAAACAGGTACTTGTTTGTACCTGGGGCAATGGAGGGTTAAGTGACTTATCCAGAGTCACAAGGAGCTGCAGTGGGAATCAAACTCAGTTCCCCAGGATCAGAGTCCACTGCATTAATCATTAGGCTACTCCTCCACTAGCAACATTCCCTGTAGAATCTCAAATAGTAGCAACCACTAGGCTACTCCTCCACTCCTTGGGATTCCAGAATCTTGCTATTCTTTGGGGTTCTACATGGAATGTTGCTACTCTTTGAGATTGTGCCTGGAATCTTGTTAATGGCACTTGATACACTGCCTTTCTGTGGTTTTTGCAACTACATTCAAAGTGGTACTTATCTGTACCTGGGGCAATGGAGGGTTAAGTGACTTGCCCAGAGTCACAAGGAGCTGCAGTGGAAACCAAACCCAGTTCCCCAGCATCAAAGTCCACAGCACTAACCACTAGGCTACTCCTCCACTCCTTACTCTTTGGGATTCCGGAATCTTGCTATTCTTTGGGGTTCTACATGGAATGTTGCTACTCTTTGAGATTGTGCCTAGAATCTTGTTAATGGGACTTGATCTACTGCCTTTCTGTGGTTTTTGCAACTACATTCAGAGCAGTTTACATAGTATATACAGGTACTTATTTGTACCTGGGGCAATGGAGAGTTAAGTGACTTGCACAGAGTCACAAGGAGCTGCAGTGGGAATTGAACCCAGTTCCCCAGGATCAAAGTCCACTGCACTAACGACTAGGCTACTCCTTCAATCTAATCGAGCATACACATTATGCGCATGAGAGAAGTAAGTAAAATCGGAGCCATCTGGGTTAAGAGTACGCCACACATCCACAATCCCATGCTGCTGCATAAGAACATTCAAACCCTTAGCAGCGTGGTTTCCTCCCCCCCCCCCCCCCCAAACACTTTGGCATTTTTGCAATCAATCAAGGAATTAGCAGTGATGTTGAAATTTCCTCCAATCAACAATTGATAGTCTAGGTAAGCAGCCAACTAAGTCACCAAAGCTGAAAAGAACTTTTGACTGGGAAGCTTGCCAGGTGCCCTTGGCCTGGATTGGCCGCTGTCGTGGACAGGATGCTGGGCTGGATGGACCCTTGGTCTTTTCCCAGTGTGGCATTACTTATGTACTTATGACTGTAGATGTTAGGTGCGTAAACTGAACCCAGTATATTTCTTTGACCCCAGAGCTCTCCCAGCAAAAGAAAAACCTGCCCTTTTATCCTGAATAGTTTTATGTACATTATGTTTATGGATCCGAACGGCAGAGCTTCTCTGACGCCCACTAAATGAGGTGTAAAATGCTTCTCCCACCCAGAATCGCTTAACTATCTTGTGTTCTCTTACTATTAAATGTGTATCTTACAAAAATGCAATATTCCATACCCATCTTTTAGTCAAGATCGGGAGGTGGGGCTGGTAGTTGGGAGACGGGGATAGTGCTGGACAGACTTGTACGGTCTGTGCCAGAGCCGGCGGTTGGGAGGAGGGGCTGGTGGTTGGGAGGCGGGGATAGTGCTGGACAGACTTGTACGGTCTGTGCCAGAGCCGGCGGTTGGGAGGAGGGGCTGGTGGTTGGGAGGCGGGGATAGTGCTGGACAGACTTGTACGGTCTGTGCCAGAGCCGGTGGTTGGGAGGAGGGGCTGGTGGTTGGGAGGCGGGGATAGTGCTGGGCAGACTTATACGGTCTGTTCCCTGAAGAGCACAGGTACAAATCAAAGTAGGGTATACACAAAAAGTAGCACATATGAGTTATCTTGTTGGGCAGACTGGATGGACCTTGCAGGTCTTTTTCTGCCGTCATCTACTATGTTACTATATGTATGTTACTATGTTTTAGAAGGAGGGCTAAGACCTTAGTCCTCTTCACCGGTGAGTTAAAGCCATCAACATTCACCGTAACTGGGGTAAGTTTAACCATAGTCTCAGATGCAATTGAGAAGTGACCATACCCAGTCCATAGCTATTAGTACCAGAAAACTCCCCGCTCCCCCAGCTTGGCCTCTCCAGGGAGAAAAATGTCCATTCTTCCCCAGCTGGTAAATATGTCCAGGCTGACAAGTGTCCCGGGTCCCATCCACACACCCCACTCTCTCTCACACTGAAGCCATGATCTCTGACAACTGTCACCTATTTCAGCATTCAACCTTCCCCACACGATCAACCATAGAAACCCAGTACAACCCCTCTCACTCCACCCCCCCCCCACCCATTATTCACTAACATATTCCAAAATCACTAAAGCGGAGATGCCCCGGTCTACATGTTAGACCTCATAGACCTGCCACCCAGGAACACTAAAAGATCAGCACGCACATTCCTGAATCTCCACTTCCCCAGCTGCAAAGGACTAAATTACAAATTTAACACATGCATCTAGCTTTTCCTACATAAGTACGCAGCTATGGAATGCATTGACATGAAAAAAATGGGCGACTTAACCAACTTTCGGAAATTACTGAAGACTTACCTTTTCAACAAGGCATATCGCATCGACCCATTTTTGAACTTTAATGTATTATATGAACTGTAATGCATTACCACTGTATATATTATTCCAAATTTGATCGCTTTATACCTGTTTGCTTAATTCTACTATATCACTTATGTTCTTTATGTAATACCACTTGTATCTTTCAATCTGGAATGGCGATCGCCATGACGGATCAATGTAAGCCACATTGAGCCTGCAAATAGGTGGGAAAATGTGGGATACAAATGCAATAAATAAATAATTAAAGAAAACAGGGAACTCCACCCCCCCCCCCTCATGTCCAAAAAAGGGCAGAGCAGTGCTACTACATCAATAGGGCCACAAATCAAGAATTCCAAAAGATCACAGTAGAAAAGGTCTGTCACAAAATTCCTCCATAGGGTAATACAATCCAGCCCATGAGCAGGTGTCGGATATATGTCAACAAAACAAATCGGAACAAAACTGCTCCCCATGGCGAAGCGATACATCCTCCTCCTACCACATAGTGTAGAATATCAGGCCAGTCATCGTTGGCCACAATTGGGGATGAAAGAGGCCGAGCAGACAAAGCTGGTCACTACAGAGAGGACAAGGAACAGCCCAGCTCCACCAAACAGATTAGCCATCAGTCTCTGCTCCCTCTGCAAAGCTTTTGAATAAAACATATTTTTCCGGATCGTGTCAGTTTCCAGAAGCAGGCGTTACTCCTAGGGCCCACCACTGAGCAGTTCTGTATGAAAGATGTAAGCTCTTGCGGATCTTAAAAAAAAAACAGGTCTTGCCATGATGAAGGAAGTGCACTTTCACTGGATACTACAGCAAGACTTAAAACCCCCTTTTATACAAATCTCTGCAGTAAGGTGCCATTGCTTTTCTACAGGCTGCCACTGCTGCTGAGAAGTCCTGAAACACTAATAATTTGCAGTTTTCATAGTGAAGGTCTTGGGCCACTTGGTATGTTTGTAAAATGCGCTTCTTGTCTGCATAATTCAGGAAACGGAAAATGACTGGCCTGGGGCGGCAATCTTCCTCCTGTTGCTGACCTACGTGGTGCACCTGTTCTATTTGATATACATCAGCGTGGTTGGCAGCCACTGCTCAAGCTAGCCACACAAATCTCCATCTTTGACCGTCTCCAGTAGCCTCACAAGGCAAAGGTTATTCCTCCTAGTATGGTTCTCGTGATTCTCCACTTGCTTCTCCAGCCGGTGTGCACTACACTCAAGCTCCTGCACCTGTGTCTCCAAACTCGCAGTTTGGGCCTCCTGCTTGACAATGCACTCTTCCACTTGGAGAAAGCGCTGGTTATGGGAGTCGAAACCATCTTTATCTCTTGAATAACCTAATGTATTTGGGACAACTTATCCTCCATGACTGTGGTAAGGTGTTTTTTTAAGTCTGAGCATTATGGCCTTGTCACGAAACGCCTAGCCACCCGCCTGGGGTTACCCTGTGGCCGCCTGCACCTACCACTTGTGCTCCACACTAGCACCCTCCTCCCATTGACTGGGTCACAACTGCCTCTGGGCGAGTCTCATGCTCTCAAATTATCCCCAGTGAATTTCTAGGTTACTGGAGCCACAGTCCCAGTGGTCCTACATTTTCCAGAAAGCACTCGCAGACCCAACACACAAACCACCATGATTCTTTATCAGTCCAGACAGGCAGAATGAACAAACAAATGTGTTTATTCTCAGAACTTGGAACAGTGGACAGAAAATGTACAATTAGCAAACAGTTATACTTGGTGGTGTGGAAATAGGAACAGAGTCTAAATACAAATGCTTCCACTTAATACAAAACTACATTAGTGATAGGGGAAAAGCCTCAAAGAGCTCCCAGATCAAATGTCAATCTGTCGGAACTAAAATAGACCAACTGGTCTTCTCTTCATCATAGGCAAAAACCCCTTGTTTGTGGTTCCAAAACAATCTTTATAGTCCGCAATTGTCCGCAGTTATCTAATAAATTTTAATATTTTTTTGAATTCAAGAATTTTTATGAAAAAAACGTATGTATTCCTAGAACATACTTAATGTATAACACAATACACGTAGCTTATTGCTTGGTATTCAATATTGCTGCTGCTTCATGCTGCGATGTTCCCTTCTTATTTGCCCTGAGCTGACGTTGGCCAGCGTTTCGCTGCTTCTTCAGGGTCTCAGGTAATTATTGGAACATGTTGCACAGCTTTTCGAAAATAGGAGAAATACACTTCAGAACATAATCAATGCAAGATTATATCCAATATATTTTACATGCTTGAAACACACTGTTTCTTCACAGGCCTTGTCTAGGGTAACCAAAGGAACACTTCCTTCTGCTACTATTATGGCCCTTCTGGTGCGTGACTAATCTTGAGAAGGTTTTATGCCTCTGCTTGAAGTATCCCACTAAACAGTTCACTCCAGGATGCGCAGTTGATAAGGAGCAGCTTTGTAGAGGTGCAATTGTCCAGAAAACAGTTATAAAATGTTAGATTATTGCAGATGGTGAGAGGGAGGCACAGAGTGATTTCCTGGGGCGTCCTAGGTCTGTTTTAACCATCCGCCCATACTGTCCTCCCTCCCATCCTGTCTGTCTTCTCCCGTATTTTAATTGACTATTCTAAACTGCTTAGATGTATTATTATTGATTTGCAGTCTATCAAATAAAAGTGAATTATGAACTAGGTGAACACCAAAGAACCGGGAGCATTACAGAATCTGCAGGCAAAACTGTAGCTGGGAATCAGGCACTGGTTGGGGCTGGCAGAGCAGGTTCAGGAATAGCAGACAAACAAAGGTTGGTAACTGAGGACCGACAGAAGTAGTACTGCGCCCAGGAACTCACACCCGAGGCCTATCAAAGAGCCATGCAGAACTGGATTTCTCAGGTTTAAATATCTTAAGGGAACCAATCAGATACAGTTACATCATCAGGGTGTGACATCCAAATGGCAGATGAAATTTAATGTGGACAAATGCAAAGTAATGCACATTGGGAAAAATATCACAATTCATAATTGCCTGATGCTAGTGTCCACCTTAGCAGTCAGCACGCAAGAAAAAAAAAAAGTAACATAGTAGATAACGGCAGAAAAAGACCTGCACGGTCCATCCAGTCTGCTGAGCAAGATAAACTCATATGTGCTACTTTTTGTGTATACCCTACCTTGATTTGTACCTGTCTTTTTCAGGGCACAGACCGTATAAGTCTGCCCAGCACTATCCCCGCCCCCCAACCACTTTTTGTGTATACCTTACCTTGTTTTGTACCTGTCTTTTTCAGGGCACAGACCGTATAAGTCTGCCCATCACTATCCCCGCCCCCAACCACTTTTTGTGTATACCTTACCTTGATTTGTATCTGTCATTTTCAGGGCACAGACCGTATAAGTCTGCCCAGCAATATTCTCGCCTCCCAACCACCAGCCCCACTTCCCACCATCGGCTCTGGCACAGACCATACAAGTCTGCCCACCACTATCCCCGCCTCCCAACTCTTGGCTATGCCACCCAATCTCAACTAAGCTTCTGAGGATCCATTCCCTCGGAACAGGATTCCTTTATGTTTATCCCACGCATGCTTGAATTCCGTTACCGTTTTCCTCTCCTGAATTCCGTTACCGTTTTCTTAGACAATATGCTGAAATCTTTTGCCCAGTGTGTGGCGGCAGCCGAAAAAGCAAACGGAATGCTAGGAATTATTTGGAAAGGCATGCAAAATAAGACCAAGAATGTTGTAATGCCTCTGTATCTCTCCATAGAGTGCCTCACCTTGATTATTGTGTTCCAATTCTGGTCACTATCAGGCTCATTTTCAAAAGAGAAGGACGCCCATCTTTCGACAAAGGGTCGTCCAAATTGGTATAATCGAAAGCCGATTTTGGACATCCCCAACTGCTTTCTGTCGCAAATTTCACTGGGGCATGTCTCTATACAGCCTTCTGGCTACAGCCACCGCCTTGTAACTGACAAGTTTGTGCCTTTGATATGCGTCAGTGTATGCGTGAGGTTGTAGAATTGCCTTTTTAATGTGTGTTTGAATATATTTGAGATGCTTTTTTCTCTTTTATTATGTGTATTTGAATTCTATATTTTTATTGTTGAGGATTGAAAGTTTGATATATAAATATTCTAATAAATAAAATATTATAAAAAAGCATTCACCTATGAGTATGAATTGATCTTGTCACTGCGGTTAAGTGGATGGAAACTTTTTAATGTGAAACTTGTATTCATTGCAGAACTTGGGACGTCCGGCAGAGACCCCAGTAACTCGGTACCAGCAGAAACCAGTAGATGCCAAACTTCCAGGACAAGCTGCCATCCCAGCACATCTAGGTAGGAAACATTGTATGTGGAGTGTTGCATGGTTGCAAGGTGGAGGTTCCTGCTGAACGTCTCGAGGTGCATTTTTGAAACAAATGGAAGGAGTTTATCAGTTGACTGCAATTAAGTTTAAGAAGTGTGATAAGGAAGAGCAGCTGCTAATGTGGGAGAAACCAGATCAGTAACTAACCAGAGAAAGAAACCTGAACTCCTGCTTCAGGAATCGAGGTGTGAAGATGTTCTCCTGCCATTCCTAAGGTCAGCAACAGACAGAGGGTGAATTCTTGCTTTAGATCGGACACTTCACCGGTGTTTTCCAGAACAGAGTTCGCAGCTGTGGTGAGGAGCAGGTGGGGGGAAGAGGGGTTGGTGGTTGGGAGGCTAGGATAGGGGAGGGCAGACCTATACGGGGTCTGTACCAGAGCCGGTGATGGGAGGCGGGAAATACTGCTGGGCAGACTTATACGGTCTGTGCCCTGAAAAAGACAGGCACAAATCAAGGTAAGGTATACACATATGAGTTTATCTTGGGCAGACTGGATGGACCATGCAGGTCTTTTTCTGCCATCATCTACTATGTTACTATGTAATAGTAATTTTTTTTTTAATTTCTTTATTTATTGGTTTCATTTATATTAATAACAACATAAATGTATGGAAATATCAGAAATATAATACGGCATTACAAAATGCCTCATATAACAAAAGGAAAAGAAAAGAAAAATTTTTCATTTTGTCCACAATAGATTGAATCAAGAACTAAGAAATAAAATCACATAGAAATATTACACAAAATTCTAGCAGACGAGAAAGCAAAATATCCACAGCCAATTTTACAGCATTCTCCTTAGTTATGGGCCTATCTCTATTGGCGATACAGCTCTTTCTTTTGATTCAATAAATTCAAGTAATTTTTTGGGACTAAAGAAAAGATAATTCACCGATTGAAAAGAAATACAACATCGACAAAGAAATTTTAAATTAAAGGAACCACCCAAATTCAAAATTCTAGATTTATAAGTTAAGAATTCCTTCCTTTTCTTTTGAGTAGTTCGCGCTAAATCCGGAAACACTTGAATTTTTTGTCCCAAAAAAGTCTCATTAATGTGTCTGAAGTAAGACTTTAAGATACTGTTGTGATCATATTCAAGAACAAATGTGACCAGTAATGTTGTCCGTTCAGTGATCAACTCCAGAGAAGACTCCAAAAATTCAGTCAAATTTAAGTCTTGGGATGTAGTTGGTTGCTTTTTATCTTGAGGCCCACTGAATACTCCCGTTATATATTGTGTCCGTGTTATAGGGGGATAAGCCTCTTCTGGAATTCCCAGAACTTCCTTAAAGTACTTTTTAAGCGTATCTAAAGCATTGATCAATGGAGATTTCGGAAAGTTGAGAAATCTTAAATTATTTCTACGAATATTGTTTTCCAGATATTCTATCTTTCTTTCATAAACTTCACGTTCTTTAATCAAAGCTTCCGTTACATGGTTTAATTTGGTAATATCTTCTTGAGTTTTCAAATTCTTAGCACTCTGTTCTTGGATTTGAGCATTCAGTACCTGATCCGTATTTTTTAATTCAGTTATTTCTTTTTTAAAGGAAACATTAATCAAAAGTAATGTGCTGTTCACACTCTGGATAGCTTCCCATAACGAATCCATTGTCACTACAGTTGGTCTTAATAATCCTCCAGTACTCACAGTTCCGATCTCCAAGGCAGTCTGCACGTTTCCCTCAAGGGTTTCCTGCAGTGATGATTCCTTGCCCGGGGTTGAAGTTGTCATGGGACCACCTTTCACCAGCGCTGAGGCTCTAGGCTGTTCCAAGGCCTCCAAATGCTGATCTCCCACAACTAAAAAATCGCTTCCGGGTTGCGGAGGTGTAGTGAGAGACGGGGGGCTAAGTGTCGCTCCCTCAGTGCTGCGTTCGGCGCTAGCCGAACCAATCGAAGTGGACATCTGCACTCCAGGGATTCCAGCCCAAACACCCTGCAAAGTTGTCTGGCGAAGAGCAGGAGTTGACGGCGGTACTTTGGTGGTAGTTATCGCCGTTTTCCCTTTTCTTTTCCCCATTTTGAATCGGGGAAAATAGTCTCTCGTCAGATCGCTTGTGGGCGTTCAGGAGCTGAAAAGCCCGACGTCTGCTCTTGACGCCATCTTGATTCCCCCGTACAGGTGTGTGTAATAGTAATTTTAACCTCTTTGTGTAAGACCTTCCTTAAACGTATCCTTCAGTAACTGTTGCAGAGGATTTGTGAGCTTTCAGAGCCTCTGTGTCCTCTTCAGAAAACAGTAGGCTTTCAATAGAAGGACTCAATGCAGTGCTAAACGCTCCGAAGAGATTTAGTGCTTCTTCTGAACTTCTTCTGTTGTTGAGTATTTGTTTTGCATAGGCGGGTTGGCCTATTGTTTTATTATAATAAATTTTGTGTTTGTCATTCTTTGACTGCAAGGTTCCCCCCCCCTTTTTTTTTTCTTTTAAAAAATTTTCATTAGTCTTCCCCTACATCCTTTTCTTCTGTATTTTCTTGTAAGGGACTTTTTCTCCTTTTCGGTGTTTGCTTTAATGTAAATTCAACATCAGTGAGCACCCTAAACTTTGCACTGTTTGTTCGGGCTCTTCCTGCACCCCCATAATCTGAGCAGGATTTTGCTAAGCTATTGCCACTTCTTCTCTAGAGACCCACAATGTTTCAGTTTTTAAAGAGTTAAACATTAGTTGACCTGGCTTGGCCACTGTTTGGAAAACAGATGAACCGTTGGTCTGACCCAGTATGGCTACTCTTACGTTCTTATGTAACCTGGAACTGACTTTCTCATGGATTGTGTCTGGAGAAGTGAAGGGGAGAAAAATGATGATTTGTGAGGGAAAGTTTGAGGGAAAAAAAATGGAAATGTTGATGTGCGTTCGTTTAAAACAGTTTGTATTTAAATCGCAGAGTACTAAGTAAATATTTCTCCAGCTTTTACAAGGAGTCTCGTAGCGTCAGGAGACGCTCATGTAGCTGTTAAAGTTCTTGAAGATGTCATGGGTTTTGGCAGGGATAGTGGAACAGTGTGATTTGGAAACAGGCTTTACAAGTAGCTAAATCTATAACACTTTTACAACTCCAGAGAGAGAAGCACAATTGCCCTCTTAATTTCTTCTGGAAAGGATCGATTAGCCGACATGTACATCTGTTTAACTCCATGGGGTCATTTTAGAAGGCTTATGAAGGACTTGTATTTGGAATGAATTACCAAAATCCATAAAAACAACACATGACATCAATAATTTACAAAAATTACTGAAAACCAACCTATTCAAAAAGGCATATCACAAAGATCCATCCTAAACACCAGTAAGAAATTTCCACCGGAAGTACACAAAACATAGCCTTTAATTTTCTGATTGTTCAAACTAACCTATTCACGATTGAACTTTATTATTTCTGTTTGTTCAAACTGATTTATCTCGATTGAAGTTTAATCTTATACCTTTTACTTCTCAGCGAGAAAATGAACTTTCTTCACCTCCATCTTAGCTATGTATTTTCTCTTTTCCGGAATTGGTGATCACCATTACGGAACAATGTAGGCCACATTGAGCCTGCAAATAGGTGGGAAAATGTGGGGTATAAATGCTACAAATAAATAAATAAATAAATGGCCCTACGTACCTGTAGTAAGGAATGATTTAGGAAACTGCTCCTTAAACATGTCTGCCCGCAGTGAACACGGTTTTGGAGGGGTGCGGGTGGAGTGGACCGTAAAAGGATGCCGCCATTTCCTAATTTACAAACGGAAGGAAGTGGGGAAGACCAATTCGATTCCAACTTTAAAATTTAATGCAAAATAAAATTATCAACGACACTAAAGTGATAATAGGTCCAGACTCGTGCGGTATGCCATGAAAAATAAGTATGTGTAATATAAAACTAAGTCTGTAGATCCAGAGTTGACACTGATGTGTGTTTTGTCTGTTAAAACCTTCCTCGGGAGTCTCTCAAGATCTAGCCAAGTAGGTGTTTGTTTTGTTACATTTGTACCCCGCGCTTTCCCACTCATGGCAGGCTCAATGCGGCTTACATGGGGCAATGGAGGGTTAAGTGACTTGCCCAGAGTCACAAGGAGCTGCCTGTGCCTGAAGTGGGAATGAACTCAGTTCCTCAGTTCCCCAGGACCAAAGTCCACCACCCTAACCACTAGGCCACTCCTCCACTGTTGCTACTATTTGAGATTCTACATGGAATGTTGCTATTCCACTAGCAACATTCCAGATCACCAATGTGGCCGTGCAGGCTTCTACATGGAATGTTGCTAGTGAAATAGCAACATTCCATGTAGAATCTCCAATAGTATCTATTTTATTTTTGTTACATTTGTACCCTGCGCTTTCCCACTCATGGCAGGCTCAATGCGGCTTACGTGGGGCAATGGAGGGTTAAGTGACTTGCCCAGAGTCACAAGGAGCTGCCTGTGCCTGAACTGGGAATCGAACTCAGTTCCTCAGTCCCCCAGGACCAAAGTCCACCACCCTAACCACTAGGCCACTCCTCCACTCCATCACATTGATGTTTAGGCAAAAGAAATGTGTGAAGAACGCACCCTGAGAAAATACTGTCAGTGCTACGAAGAACCGTCAGTAACAAAGCAAGGCACATGTACGTTTAAAAATGTGCCACCAAAGATTTGACACGGACTGTTCTTTCCGTAAGAATCATGCGTACCTGCAGGATTAAGAGAACGCAAGGCGGGGAACTGTGTAGTTGAAATCTTCATAATTGCTCCCCCCACATACTCATCCTGAGCTGGAAATGTTATAGGTTTGCTCCCCCCCTGTCATTGTGTAGCTGTGCATCCTGGACCCTACCTGTGCTTCCACCGTAATCACTGTTGCTACCAGCCCAGGCTGTAAGTTTTGTAGGTCTGCTTTTCTCCCTTGTCCCTACCAGCAATCAGTACCATGGCTATGACCACTGCTACCAGCCCGGCCCAGAAATGCCAGCTTCTGCTCCCTCCCCAGTGGCAATGACCACAGCTGCAAGCATTGCCCAGAAACGTGGGGTCTTCTGACCCTCCCTTGTGACCACAATTGCTGCCATTACTGGCTGCAAAGAAAAAGGAGATGACCTGAGGGAACATCTCTCTGCTGGACTCTTTCCGACAATTGGGTAGAGAGAATAAGCTTTTAAAAAGGTGACAGGTGGCAGGAGGAGTGTTTGAAAGGGGAAAGAGAGAGAGAGAGAGGATGTGCATAGCGGTGAAGGTTTAGAGAGAGGGAGTGAGCCTGGGTGGCATAAGAAAAAGAAAGTATAAGCGAGGTTCTGTGATTTCAATGCAGTAAGTGCCCCCCCTTTCAAAAAATGACTTTCAGGATTGGAGTTGGGTGGGAGTGTATGGACTTGAGGATAGTGGAAGGTGGGCACTAAGAAACTGAGTAGGGATTTGTGATAAGGACAAGGTAGCTGGATGGGGGCATCTGCAGGCGGTCATCAGATGGGTTGAGGTATTTGACAAGTCATAGGAAGATGGGGGTGAGGTGGAGTGATAATGTGGAGGTGCTGGGGCAAAGATAAGAAAAAGAAAGGATGAGTCTGTGAAGGGATGAAAAGTATTGCCACACTGGGACAGAGCAAAGGTCCATCAAGCCCAGCATCCTGTTTCCAAAAGTGGCCAATCCAGGTCACAAATGCCTGGCAAGATCCAGAAAAGGTTCAATACATTTTATGCTGCTTATCCCAGAAATAAGCAGTGGTTTTTCCCCAAGTCATTTTAATAATGGTCTATGGACTTTTTCTTTAGGAAGCTGTTCAAACCTTTTTTAAACCCCACTAAGCTAACTGCCTTTACCACATTCTCTGGCAACGAATTCCAGAGTTTAATTACACGTTGAGTAAAGAAACATTTTTCTCCGATTCGTTTTAAATTTACTACTTTGTAGCTTCATTGCATGCCCCCTAGTCCTAGTATTTTTGGAAAGAGTAAACAAACGCTTCACATCTACCCGTTCCACTCCATTCATTATTTTATAGACCTCTAACATATCGCCCCTCAGCCTTCTTTTCTCCAAGCTGAAGAGTCCTAGATGTTTCAGTCTTTCCTCATAAGGAAGTCGTCCCATCCCCTTTATCATTTTCGTCGCCCTTCTATCTACCCTTCTCCATCGAGAATACTGACCATTTACCCAACTCTCTATTTTCTATCTTTTAACCGATTTTTAATCCACAATAGGATACTACCTCCTATCCAATGACTCTCCAATTTCCTCTGGAGTCTTTCATGAGATACTTTGTCAAATGCTTTTTGAAAATCCAGATACACAATATCAACCTACTTACCTTTATCCACATGTTTGTTCACCCCTGCAAAGAAATGTAGTAGATTGGTGAGGCAAGATTTCCCTTGCTTTTGAATATGCTCTGTAATTTTGTTCTTTATAATAGGCCCGGCATTGACATCAGGCTCACTGGTCTATAATTTCCCGGATCTCCTGTGGAACCTTTTTTAAAAAATCAGCGTTACATTGGCCACCCTCCAATCTTCCAGTACCATGCTTTATTTTAAACATAAATTACATATTACTAACAATAGTTCTGCAAGTTCATTTTTCAATTCTGTCAGTACTCTGGGATGAATACCATCTGGTCCAGGAGATTCGCTACTCTTCAATTTATCAAATTGAGCCATTACATCCTTCAGGTTTATAGAGATTGGCTCGTCAGCTTTGAATACCATTTCTGGCACCGGTATCTCTCCCAAATCGAAGCAAAGAATTAATTTGATCTCTTCGCTATGGCTTTGTCTTCCCTGAGTGATCCTTTTACCCCTCGTTCATCTAGCAGTCCAACCAATTTTTTTGGTTTTAATATACTTAAAAAAAAATTTACTATGTGTTTTTGCCTCCAACGCTCCTGGCTTCCCTGCTTCTCGGGCTCCTTGGCAAGTGATTAACAAGGGAAGTCTGCAGAGAATGGGAAGTGAAGCTGGTCATCTCTTTCCTCCTGTAGTTGCTTTATTTAATCATTTTGTATTGAGATCGATCACTGCTTGTGGTGGCCAGCTGCAACCCCTCGCTCATTAACCTCATCTGTGGTCTCAGGTTTTTACACAGGCCTGGATTATACCCTAGAGAATACTGAAATTCCAGAGTACATTCTCTGCAGACTCCATCAGCAAAATGTCATCTACAAAATAAGGAAAACACATTCAAGGAAAATGTTGTTAGCTGTGAATGCTTTAGAAACTCAGAAGAGCAGGGAAGCACAAAGTATTGCAAACAAGGTGCTGGTAATGGAGAGAGGACTTTTTGCTGCTGGGACTGCTCAACTTTTCTGCTGTGTCTGGCCCTAGTGGCAGATAATGCCGCACAGTTCGTGGACAGAGTTAACCAGTACTTAACCTTGATCAGATATTCAGGCCAAAAATGGACACTATTTAAAATACCAACAGTGTTCAGTTATTGTTAGGTTTGACTGACCAGTGGATTCTGGCTTGGGCAGAGTTACCAGTACTGATGGGTGAAGATGAAACTCACTTCAGAAATGCTCCCATTGACATTTAAAAAAATGTTTTTGGGTGGCTGAATTTCAACCAAGCAGCAATTTGCCTGGTCAGAATTTAGCTAGACAGTGGGGGTGGGGAGGGGGAGGTAAATTTCAGTATGAAGGGTTTGTCCAGCTAACTCTGGTTTATTTATTTATTATTTATTTATTTAGATTTTGCTCAGACCTTTTTCAGTAGTAGCTCAAGGTGAGTTACATTCAGGTACTCTGGATATTTCTCTGTCCCAGGAGGGCTCACAATCTAAGTTTGTACCTGAGGCAATGGAGGGTTAAGTGACTTGTCCAAGATCACAAGGAGCAGCAGTGGGATTTGAACCGGCCACCTCTGGTGCTCTAACCACTAGGCCGCTCCTCCACTACTGCTACTCTTTAGGGTTCTACATGGAATGTTGCATGGAATCTTGTCATTCTTTAGGATTCCAGAATCTTGATATTCTTTGGGGTTCTACATGGAATGTTGCTATTCTTTGAGATTCTGAATGGAATCTTTATTTATTTAGATTTTGCTCACACTTTTTTCAGTAGTAGCTCAAGGTGAGTTACATTCAGGTACTCTGGATATTTCTCTGTCCCAGGAGGGCTCACAATCTAAGTTTGTACCTGAGGCAATGGAGGGTTAAGTGACTTGCCCAAGATCACAAGAAGCAGCAGTGGGATTTGAACCGGCCACCTCTGGATTGCAAGACTGGTGCTCTAACCACTAGGCCACTCCTCCACTTCATTTGATCAAGCAGTAAAAGGGGAACTCGGGGACCACAGGGCCATATCAGACAGGCAGAATGAAGACTGTGTGCCCGCTGCAGTGAGACTCATCCAGCTCTATCAGGGGAATATCTTCCATCTTCTCACTGTCCACCTGCAAACGACAGACACACGAACGTTTAGTGGGGGACATCTCGGAGATGAAGGCTGCTTCCTGCAGATAATCTTCAATAGATACAACATATGTATTTATTTAGATTTTGCTCACACCTTTTTCAGTAGTAGCTCAAGGTGAGTTACATTCAGGTACACTGGCTGTTTCTCTGTCCCAGGAGGGCTCACAATCTAAGTTTGTACCTGAGGCAATGGAGGGTTAAGTGACTTGCCCAAGATCACAAGGAGCAGCAGTGGGATTTGAACCGGCCACCTCTGGATGTCAAGACCTGTGCTTTAACCACTAGGCCACTCCTCCACTCGATTGTCAGCCCCACTGTCAAGAAGTTGCATCATTTAGACTTGAGGTATTTTTTTTACCAAGGATTGTGCTCGCCTTATAAATGTTTTTCATGCAGTCAGATTAATGGCATCTTGGTGTCGTTTTTGTGTTTTGCATAGGTCTGTACTATTCCGACTCTGACATACCTGGAGTGTGCCCTGCCCTTAGCTTTTGTACCGGAGTTTTTCTTCCTATTTCTCTTCCTGCGCTAACAGAAAAGGTGGTTTTGCTGCTGTTCTGGGATTCTCGCCCCTTATTTAGATCCAGGGCTGAGAGTCCTCATTGACAGTTACATGGAGACTTCCTCTGGTTGTGGTGAGTCTCACACACTACGATTTTTTTCAGATGTTCCCAGCTCAAGTCCCCTGAGAAAGTGATAGCAAAACAAGCGCTTGTTGGGACCGACTGAGCTGAAAAGATAAGTGGAACAACATATGTTCTTGCTGAACTGTTAGTCGTTTGGGAAGATGAGGCCTACAATGAGAACCTACAGAGCCCCACTAATCCACTCCACCAACCCTTTCAGTTTTGAAAGCCCACCTTCTATAAATACCGTAATAAATTCCTTCCTTCCTTCTTTCTTTTCTTAATTAATCTCTACACAATACTAACTATACTTGATATACTGGAATAACTATGTTAACAATACTATGTAAGCCACTTTGAGCCTGCAAATAGGTGGGATACAAATGCAATAAATAAAATAAATAAATAATCACAAAATCAAGTAAAAACAATAAGAAAAATGTTTGTTTTTCACGTTATAGTTTGTTATGCATTATAGTTACACATTAAGGAAGGAGGGTTTTTATTTTAGTTCTGTGATTATTCACAATCACAAGAAAGGGATTGATATATTTTCAGATTGCTATTCAGCGACAGATCCCTGTGATTTATGAGACCTTTTTCCTCCTACCCAGTAGGAAGTAGATATTTATACAGTCTACTTTAGTTGCATATTGTGGTGAGTCTTTGACAGGAGGGCCATGGACAAAGGTCCTTTCCTATCCTAGTAATCCTGGGCCGTGACTCTGTTGAGCAGTGACTGGTCTTGGACTGGGACGCACAGCACTCGCCATGAAAATCTGGGCTGAAGGAGACCGTTCACTTAGGTTCCCAGAGGCCGTTATGGCATGCTCGGTTTTAGACCATACCGTAAAGTTGCATCTTGGCAGATTCTAGGCATGTTGAAAGCTATGAATTATGAATGTTTATCTGCAGTGGCATAGCAAGGGGGGGCGGGAAGGGCAGTCCACCCCGGGTGTCAGCTCGGGGGGGGGGGGGTGCTCCCTGCCAGCTCCCCCCCCCCCCGGGTGCAGCACAATGACACCCCCCCCCGACCCAGTGCCTACCCTCCTCAGCTCCCTCCGACCAGCTGAGCACCCTACCTTTAAAGAAATTTCGGAAGCCGTGGAGAGGCGAGGCACAGCGCCTCGCGCCTGCAAGTAAAAGAAGCGTGGATCGTCATCGGGCCTTCACTCATGCTGTCTGTCCCACCCTCCGCTGATGCAACTTCCTATTTCCACAAGGGCGGGACAGACAGCGTGAGGGAAGGCCCAATGACGATCCTCGCTTCTTTTACTTGCAGGCGCGAGACGCTGCGCCTCGCCTCTCCATGGCTTCCAAAATTTCTTTAAAGGTAGGGTGCTCAGCTGGTTGGAGGGAGCTGAGGAGGGTAGGCACTGGGTCGTGGGGGGTGTTGATGCGCTGAGGGGGAGTGTCATCGTGCTGCACCTGGAGGGGGGGAGGTGCAATGGCGAACTGCCCCGGGTTGCAGCCCTCCTTGCTACGCCACTGTTTATCTGCTATTCACTGTGTTAATCTAAACAAGCAGACCTCTGCAACACAACAAAACTAAAGAACCTAATGGACTTAACACAACTGTTCCGTTGTACGATTCCCTAGTGTGGCTGTGCCACATGAACTTTATCTTACCAAAACATCACTTTGTATTTGTTTACACCGGAGTCGTTAACGCCTCTCTGGTACTATGTAAGCCACATTGAGCCTACAAACAGGTGGCAAAATGTGGGATATAAATGTAACAAATAAAATAATAATATAAATAATATTCCCGGGCTTTGTACCCAGTACCATCAAGTAATAGCACCTCTTCTCTGTATCTGGGTTCCTGGGGGGACATTATGGGATGCTGGTTTTGAAATGTTCTTTTTAGGCAGCTGACACTTTCTCTCACCCTCATATTGATGTCTGGAAAAGAGACGCAAAGCAATGGACTTTGTGTAGCAGTACTGAGATGACTTGGGTTTCATTTTGTACTTGCATTCTAGTTAATTCTCTGTCTTGATTCATTCCTTGCTCTCAGTTGCCTTGGTGGTATTTTAATGAATGTCCCAAACAAATAAAGCTTTTCTGGGTATATGTGTGAGAAAAGGAGACACACACACACACACACACACACACACACACACGGTCCAGCTCACCCCTATTCTTTTGCATGGTCCATCTCTTGCTTTCTACAAATATTTCACATGAACTAAAGAGTTAGTTTTTCATCAGTATCCCCTTTCTCTAGCTGCAGGTCTTTGATGTCTTGAGATAAATTTGGTAGAGGAGTGTGAAATTTTGCAGTGGGCTGTGTGAGGGCAGTGCCTATGTGCCAGAGGGGTCACAGCCATGCTCAGCTTCACTATTTAATGATAGCCTGGTCCCTGGAAAATCCAAGCAACAAACGAATTATTTAAATTTCAGCTAGAGAAAATCAGCAACCTGGGAATGACGCCCTGTATGAGTTACACTGTGAGAATCCCGAGCATGGAGTAGAAGTGGTTTTTCAGTGATTTTCTTTTTACCAGTATTACCCTGGTCTCTTCCTACCTCATCCTTCTCTATCACCCATCCCTCCCCCCACCTTTTTACTTTGGCTGCCTGCTGCTGTCTCTGTATCCCAGGGGGTGGGGAATGTCACAGCTTTGGACTGTGGGCTGTGAGAACTTGTGCTTACCTGATAACTGGATTTTGCCTGACTTCCCTCCATCCCAGGAAAACATCAGAGCAAGAGTCATTTCACACCAAGTAACAAGGTCCACAAAACTGATTTCCACATCATTCAGTTGACGCTTAACTAAACTTAATAATGCACATTACATTAACACTCCTATTTGTACAGTGCTTTTCTCAAAAATGACCCAAGTAATTCCCGACAAAGTGAACATGCAATACCACATCCTACAGCCACCATGTAAATCCCTTAGAGAAGCTGCAGGTTTAGAGCTGCGCTTTCATGGGGGAGCAGACCAGGCGCACCCCTTACGGTCTAAATGAAGCATGTCAGATACTCTCCCTCCTCCCCTGCTCCTCCCTCCCCCCCCAAAATAATGGGGGTAATGTATGAACTAGCCAAAAAGCCTGCAAGTAACAGGAAAGGACCCGTGTAGACCCGCTCTTCCCTTTTCTGTGTTTACTTTTTATAATTAAAAATTGTGTAGGCTTATGAAAAAACTATAAAGTGCCATGTGGTGTTTCAGTCTCTAATTCTCCCCCCCCCCAAATAGTGGTGAAAGTCTGCTGCTGTTTGCAAGGATCAACAAAGTAAAAACATATAGAATAATCACTTTTCCATTTATTTATTTATTTTATTTAATGGTGTCGTTGTCCCCCCCCCCCCCCCCCCCGGTATAATTTATTCTAAGATTGCCATGCTGCGCTTCAGGTTGACTCTTTTCAGAATGAGTAACATAGTAGATGACAGCAGAGAAAGACCTGTACGTTCCATCCAGTCTGCCCAACAGATACACTCATATGTGCTACTTTATGTGTATACCTGACCTTGATTTGTATTTGCCATTTCAGGGCACAGACCGTAGAAGTCTGCCCAGCACTAGCCCCGCCTCCCAGCACCAGCTCCGCCACCCAGTGTTGCCAATTAACCAGTTCCAAAACCCGCTCAAAATTTCACACCCCCGCCGTCACCAGCCCCACCCCTGCTGTCATTAGCCACTCCCCCAATGTCACTAACCACCCCCCAACGTCACTAAGCACGCCCCCTGCGGGGCAAAAAACTGCAGCCGGCGGAGAAAAAAAAAACCGACCGGCAAAAAAAAAAAAAACCAGCCCCAAAAACCGCAACCCACAGCGGTCAGAAATTTCCCGCAGCAGGTCGTGGAAAACTGCCCATCTGGCAACCTTGCCGCCACCCAATCTCGGCTAAGCTTCTGAGGATCCATTCCTTCTGAACAGGATTCCTTTATGTTCATCCCACACATTTTAAAAATTCCGTTACCGTTTTCATCTCCACCACCTCCCACGGGAGGGCATTCCAAGTGGAAAAACATCATCTGTTCCTACTCTGCATAAAACGGGAATAATAACCCAATACCACTCCAACAGATTTGCTGAACTAACTGAACCACGTCCCTTTCCCCTTTCACTCACATGGAACAATACCTCCCACACTGCCATCCAGATTTGTTTGAAATTTCTCCATAATCATGGGAAACCCACTGACAGCAGCCGTTCGTAATACTCCCGATCTCATAAAGAGAAACCACCTGCTTCAGGATTTTGTTTGTTATGCTCCATGCACTGCCTTTTGATTGGTGCGGAAAGTCAGTTTATAAAATTTAAAAAAATTAATAGATGAGGGACAAGAGAAGAAGAAAACACAGCTAATCGAGAAAGCACATGACAAAGGAATAGGCTACTGGAACATCCACTCTCTCTCCCAGTGAGTCACTGAGATGAAGTGAGAATAGACACCAGGGCCGCCGAGAGACTGAACCGGGGCAGGGCCGCTGCCGCCCTCCCAAATCGTCGTCCGCTGCCGCAACAGAATTGAAATACCTTGGCTGGCGAGGATCCTGAGGCTCCGCCAACAGAAGACTTCTTCCTCCAGCGCTGACTGCCTGCCGCTGTGGCTGCTTTTCCTGTCAGGACATGCTGGGTTTCAAAAACGAGCATGCGTGCCTGAGAGGAAAAGCAGCTGCTCAGCAATGGGCAGAAGAGCAACAATGGAGGAAGCTCCGGGTCCTCCCCAGCCTCCAAGGGGGGGGCCGAGTGCCGGAGTTTTCTCTCCTCTGCTCCTGTCGGGATGCGATCACTCGGGTCCCGTCAGGAGCAGGAGAGAGAGAGAGACTCCGGTGCTGGGCCCCGAGGAATTTTACCCCCTCCTCCCCCTCGGCGGCCCTGATAGACACAACTAAGATGGTGTGGTCAGAAGCCAATTATAAGCTGTAGAAAACAAATATGCTTTAATGTGGAATTTAAAACCTTTACAACAGGTTACTGGGAGAGAATTCCATAATTTGGGTGCAAGATAGGAAAATGCGGAATCAAGACACGCATGAAACACTGATGGAAGCTTTAGTCATATCTAGAAACATTCAGACTGTTATATTACGAAATATTGCATCCTTGTGGTGAAAGAAAAATCTTCAGAGTGTCCCGTCCAGAATGCACAACCAAAGAGAGAACCAAAGTTGCAAGAACACTCGCTTCTAAAAAAGATTCAAAAGAAAGAGTGAGGTTAAGCATCCATAGGTTGCTGAAACAGACAATCCCTCACCTCCCTCAGCTTTTTCAAAGGGCAGAAGACATAAGCTTTAGAAATCGGAGGTAAAGTCTTTTCAGGAACTCTCAAAACTTCCAACTGGAGATAGCACTTTGGGAGATTATTAAAAGAAAATACTCTTCTGATTCACCACATTCTCCAAAGCCTTCACCTTATTTTCATGTACCAAATTCTTACTTGTCAGAGTAGCAACAGATTCCCAGCTTTACTCTGTTTTCTGTTCAATTAGTGAAATTGTGTATTGACAGCTTAATTTTTAGTTCCTGTGCTTGAGTCCGCAAACAAACCTTTTCCGGAGATACGAAGGCGGTAGAACGAGAGGACATGAAATGAGATTGAAGGGGGGCAGACTCAAGAAAAATGTCAGGAAGTATTTCTTCACGGAGAGAGTGGTGGATGCTTGGAATGCCCTCCCGTGGGAGGTGGTGGAGATGAAAACGGTAACGGAATTCAAACATGCGTGGGATAAACATAAAGGAATCCTGTTCAGAAGGAAAGGATCCTCAGGAGCTTAACCGAGATTGGATAGCAGAGCCGGTAGTGGGAGGCGGGGCTGGAGGTTGGGAGGCGGGGATAGTGCTGGGCAGACTTATACGGTCTGTGCCAGAGCCGGTGGTGGGAGGCGGGGCTGGTGGTTGGGAGGCGGGGATAGTGCTGGGCAGACTTATACGGTCTGTGCCACAGCCGGTGATGGGAGGCGGGGATAGGGCTAAGCAGACATGTACAAATCAAGGTAAGGTATACACAAAAAAGTGGCACATTTCTTGGGCAGACTGGATGGAGCGTGCAGGTCTTTTTCTGCCGTCATCTACTATGTTACTATGAGTTGTAGCTGAAGATGATTGACTGTATTTTGCTAACTGTAATCTGACCTGATATCATAATGAGTACCTCCTGAATCACCTCTAAATCAATCTCACACACTCTCTCTCACTCTCTCTCAAGGATGGGGTAAAAAAGATAAACAGGGACAGGAGAGAGTTAAGGGAAAGTCGGGGAAGGACTGCTGTGTCTTTTAGTCTATTTATTTATTTATTTATTGCATTTGTATCCCACATTTTCCCACCTCTTTGCAGTCTCAATGTGGCTTACAATACATCATGAATGGTGGAAATATATAAGAAAATAGACATTTAGTATTATAGAAGGGTCTTGGTTAACATTATAATGATAAAACATGATAGTAGTATAACAAGCAGATATTATATTAAAAGACAATTCTGGATATATGTGGAGGAGTTCACATTTGTTGATCTTTGTGGTATGCATTGTTAAACAGATGGGTCTTCAGTAGTCTACGTTCCAGAGTTGTGTGCTCAGGTATGAAAAGGTTGACGCATGCGTTAGTTTGTATTTTAGACCTTTACAGTTGGGGAAGTGAAGATTAAGGAATGTGCGGGATGATTCTTTAGCATTCCTGGGTGGTAAGTCTATCAGGTCTGACATGTAGGCTGGGGCGTCTCCGTGAATGATTTTGTGAACTAGGGAGCAGATTTTGAACGTGATGCGTTCTTTAAGTGGGAGCCAGTGTAGCTTTTCTTGTAGGGGTTTAGCACTTTCTCATTTTGTTTTTCCGAATATGAGTCTAGCTGCAGTGTTCTGAGCTGTCTGAAGTTTCTTGATTATTTGCTCTTTGCAGCCAGCGTAGAGTGCGTTGCAGTAGTCTAGATGACTGAGGACCATTCATTGTATCAGGTTGCGGAAGACGGACGTTGGGAAGAAAGGTCTTACTCTTTTTAATTTCCACATTGAGTGGAACATCTTCTTGGTTGTGTTTTTCGCATGGTCCCTCATGGCATTCTAGTATCGGGTTGAAGAGAAGGCTAAAGTAAAAAGACAGGTCTTAAGGGCTGTATGAACCAAAGAATAGGAAGGACTCCGTTTTAAGAGAGTGGGGTAAAGAATTCCAAAGCAAAGGGCCCAAGAAAAAGAAATCAGAATTTCTTGTTTTTTTCCCATCTAGCTTGGGATGGGGGCTGGAGAACAAGTTGATGATCATTTATGGAATGTAGATAACGGACCGGAGTGTAAGGAATAATGTGAGAAGCAAGATGTTCTGTTTTGCCATCATGAAGAGCTTTGAATGTGAGAGTGAGTACCTTAAACTGAATTCAGAATAGAATTGGTAACTAGCGCAGGGATTTAAGCAGAAGGGTGGCGTGGCAGGTGATGTTTAATGTGAGCAAGTGCAAAGTGATGCGTGTGGGAAAGAAGAACCCGAATTATAGCTACGTCATGCAAGATTCCACGTTAGGAGTCACGGACCAAGAAAGGGATCTAGGTGTCGTTGATGATACGTTGAAATCTTCTGCTCATTGTGCTGCTGCGGCTAAGAAAGCAAATAGAATGTTAGGTATTAATAGGAAAGGAATGGAAAACAAAAGTGAGGATGTTATAATGCCTTTGTATCGCTCCTTGGTGCGACCGCACCTCAAATATTGTGTTCAATTCTGGTTGCCGCATCTCACAAAAGATATAGTGGAATTAGAAAAGGTGCAGAAGAAGGGTGACGAAAATGATAAAGGGGATGGGATGACTTCCCTATGAGGAAAGGCTAAAGTGGCTAGGGCTCTTCAGCTTGGAGAAAAGGCGGCTGAGGGGAGATATGATAGAGGTCTATAAAATAATGAGTGCAGTGGAACAGGTAGACATGAATCGCTTGTTTACTGTTTCCAAAAATAATCGGTCTAGGAGGCAAGCAATGAAGCTAGAAAGTAGTAAATTTAAAACAAATCTGAGAAAATATTTCTTCATTCAACGTGTAATTAAACTCTGGAATTCGTTTTGCAGGGTTTAAAAAAGGTTTGGATATCTTCCTAAAAGAAAAGTCCATTATTAACATGGTCTTGGGGAAAACCTACTGCTTATTTCTAGGATAAGCAGCATAAAATGTGTTGTACTGTTTTGGGATCTTGCCAGGTACTTGTGACCAGGATTGGCCACTGTTGGAAACAGGATGCTGGGCTTGATGGACCTTCGGTCTGTCCCAGTATGGCAACACTTATGTTCTTATGTAACAATTTATAACTTTCTGCCTAATTCAGTTTGTCTTGTCTTGTCCTGCACTTTTCTTCTCGCTTTTCTTCACCTTTCATTCTTAGGCCTTTTCTTTTTCGTGTATTTTAATTTTCTCTTATGTACTTATGTAGTAAGCTATGTAGGAAAGCAAAAACCAAATACAATAAAAACTACATGTACATGGTAAGGGAAAAAAAAAAAGTAACCCCCCCCCCTTACATATTTTTGCAGTTTTCTCAACAACTGCTTTGAATTTCACGTGTACTTGATGAACTTTATGTAGTTAAGTCATACAGTATAAAAATGAACTGCAATTTACCACTTCCTCTGTCACCTCCCACACAGCCACTTTAGACCCATAGGAAGGTCACTCACAGTTTATTTATAAGTCGCCTGTGCTGAAATGCGAATACACCATGCTAAGTGCTCTCTCCTGGTCCAGTCAAAGAAATTGATCAGTTAGTCTGATAAGACCTAGTTCTACTGAAACCAGATTCCAGTAAAAGGTGCTCCATTCCCTCTTTCCACTATTTTAGGAGCCTTTCCATTAATTTACTCACCACAGAGGCCTGCTTTTCCCAACCCCCTCCTTATTCTGCTTTTGTGGAGAGGGGACCACACCCGCTGGTCTCCAGTCCTCACTTTCGGAAAACCACAGCAACCCCTTTTCCCTTGTATATACTTTCCTAACATTAAATCATATAATACATCAGAACAGAAAGACTTGTGCCCTTATTTATTTTATTTATTACATTTGTATCCCACATTTTCCCGCATAGCAGTAGGCTCAATGTGGCTTACAGGTTCCGGAGAGGAGAGTACCAACTCCGGGAATATATACAGAGTGGAAAATAGAGTAACAGTAGGTGGAAGGAAGCTGATAAGGTTCTGGAAAAGAGAATACAACTCTGGGACGAATATATAGTAGCAATATAGACAGAAGTAATCCCAACGAGGCTGATAAGTCTCCGGGGATGGGACTACAGCTTCTAGTGAGCAATACAGAGTAGGATAAGGGTAGAAGTACACTTAATTAATATTAAGTACACTTATGGTATCTCTCTTTAGTTTTGCCCATTTCTCTCCTGTTTCCCCTAGATTCTCCCATTCAGCTATCAATAGAAATCAAACAAAATAAAACATGGAAAAGAAAATAAGATGATACCTTTTTTATTGGACATAACTTAATACATTTCTTGATTAGCTTTCGAAGGTTGCCCTTCTTCCTCAGATCGGAAATAAGCAAATGTGCTAGCTGACAGTGTATATAAGTGAAAACATTCAAGCATTACTATGACAGTCTGACAGGGTGGGAGGATGGGGGTGGGTAGGAGGTATGCATGGGGACATCAAAGCATATCATTGATATTCTAACAGGATGGGTGTGGATAGGTGAGGGGTGGGGTGATCAACAGAGACATACAGCTTTATGGTTTATAATGGGCTAGGAACCCCAGATCCGTGTTAAGTCCTTTCTATTGATAACCTTAAGAGTGGACTAACACGGCTACCACACTCCTCCCATTCAGCTAACAACTCCTTGAGGTACTTCCTCAACTTAAAAAGTTAATTTTCACAAAGTCCAAGACTCTCACTTTTGACTGAACGCTATGCTCCTCCGGCCTAATACTGAACCACATGTACTGGTCACTGCCTCCCAGATGACCACTCACTACAGCACTAGAAACAGTTTTCCCATTTGTAGGCAACAGGTCCAGTACTGTTCCTTCCTATGTGGGTCCAGTTACAGGTGCCAGGACAGTTCTCCGTTCAGAGAATCCAGGGTCTTCCTACCTTTAGATGACATTGCAGCAGGGATGTCCCCAATCGACTGCAGACATTCATAGCAATGTCTTCATTTTAATAGGAAAAGAGTGGAAAGCAAAAATGAGGACATTATAATGCCTTTGTATTGCTCCATGGTGTTACTGCACCTCGAATATTGTGTTCAGTTCTGGTCACTGCATCTCAAAAAAAAAAAAAGTGGAATTAGAAAATGTACAGAAGGGCGATGAAAATCATAAGGGGGATGGGATGACTTCCCTATGAGGAAAGGCTAAAGCGGCTGAGGGCTCTTCAGCTTGGAGAAAAGACGGCTGAAGGGAGATATGATAGAGGTCTATAAAATAATGAGTGGAGTGGGAACAGGTAGACGTGAATCGTTTGTTTACTCTTTCCAAAAATACTAGGACTAGGGGGCATAAAATGAAGCTACAAAGTAATGGCATTAATTTTGACCTCATCTCACCTCTCACTACTCCTATGTATCCCAGCTTATCCTGGCCCCTTCCCTTTTTCCTCCATATTTCAATTCTCTAACTTAAATCACTTGGGGCTCTCTTTGCTAATCTGCGCTGTAGGCGCGCTGACGATTTTGGCGCACACTAATGTTGGAGACACCCATAAGGGTGTCTCTAGCATTGTGCGCTGGTTTTTGGCGCATGCTGGAAACGCTAGTGCACCTTAATGAACAGGTCCATAACTATTTAATTACATCTGCTCCTAACTCAAGTTTTACTGGTCTAACATTGTATGATGTATTTTACTTTCTGTTAATGTATTTTGAACATGTTCATGCTTTTCTAATCGTTACGTAAACCACACTGAACCTGAGTTTGGGCTAATGTGGGATATAAATGTCATAAACAAACACAGAAATGACAGAATTCAAGAAGGAGTTGAATATGCACAGAAGATCCATAAAGGCAAAAGGACAAAACCCAAAATTTAAGCACCTCAGCTTAAAATAGTTACAAATCCAAATAAAAGCCTGGAAGGGGCATAATCTGTATAAAGCGGCAGTTGTAACCCTAAATAAAAGTGTGGGAGGGGGAGTAACCTGTGTAGAGCGGCAGTTGTACCTTTCTCCTCCACTGCCAACTCCAGACTCTGTTCCTTTTATTTAGCTGCCGTGTTCACCTGGAATTAACTTCCTGACTCAGTACGTCAAGCTCCATCACTGGCCGTCTTCAAATTTAGGCTAAAAGCCCACCTTTTTGAAGCTGCTTTTAACTCCTAACCCCTATTCACTTATTCAGGCCCCTAATCCCTTATTTGTCCTGTTTGTCTGTCTTAATTAGATTGTAATCTCTGTCGAGCAGGGACTGTCTCTTACATGTTTAGTGTACAGCGCTGCGAATGTCTAGTAGCGTTATAGAATTGATAAGTAGTAGTAGCAACCCTAAATAAAAGTGTGAGAAGGGAGTAACCTACATAGAGCAGCAGTTGTAATCCGAAGTAAAGACATGGGAAGGGAGTAACCTTTATAGATAGGGTTACCATTTTGTGTCCTCTGAAAAAGAGGACACATGTCACGCCCCCTACCCCGCCCCTGCCACGCCTCATTCCCCGCCCCACCACGCCCCCTTCGGGTCCTCGTTCCGCCCCCTATTCCCCGCCCCCGTCACATAGTCCCCCCCCCCGTCACTTACTATCTAGCCCTGGTGGTCTAGTAGCGTCTTCTCTTCGGGGCAGGAAAGAGCCCCCTCTTTCCTGCCCGGAGCGCTGCCTGCCCTTGCCTGCTGCATCCTCCTCGGTCTGGCTGGGGATTCAAAATGGCCACCGAGAGTTGAAGCGGCCTCGCGAGAGTTCAACTCTCGGCGGCCATTTTGAATCCCCAGCCAGACCGAGAAGGATGATGGACAGGGGAGGCAGCGCTCCGGGCAGGAAAGAGGGGGCTCTTTCCTGCCCCGAAGACGTCACTAGACCACCAGGGAACATGGTAAGGAAGGGGAGGGGACGGGAGACCAGACCCACAGCTCCGATCGCCCGCCCACCGCACGCACACGCCTGCCCGTGCCCACGTTTGTCCAGAAATCCGGACAAACGTGGGCGCGGGCAAAATCCACCACACACCCCGGACATGCCCTCAAAAAGAGGACATGTCCGGGGAAATCCGGACGAATAGTAACCCTATTTATAGAGGGCAGTTACAACCCAAGTAAAGGTGTGGGAGGGGAGTAACCTGCATAGAGCGGCAGTTGTAACCCAAATAAAGGTGTAGGAGGTGTGTAACCTTCAAGGTTCGGCAGTTGCAGCTTTAACCACGCTACTAGACAGACTCGATGGATGATTGCAGTTTGTATTTATTATAGAAACAGAGAAAATGATGAAAGGTAAAGACTCATGTGACCTATCCAGTCTGCCCATCCATACCACTTACTACGCCTTCCTCTCCCTTACCCTTGATGTTAGCCAGATGGCCGAGAACTGATCCCTTCCTCTCCCTCAGATCCTTCTGTGCTTAGCGCATGCTTTCTTGAATTCAGATAGTCCTCATCTCCTCCACTGGGAGCGTCCACCACCCCTCATTAACTGTGTTAGTGTATGGAACTGTCCATGCA
Organism: Microcaecilia unicolor; assembly: GCF_901765095.1. Taxonomy (NCBI): domain Eukaryota; kingdom Metazoa; phylum Chordata; class Amphibia; order Gymnophiona; family Siphonopidae; genus Microcaecilia; species Microcaecilia unicolor. Next base: position 41,114 of record NW_021963467.1, on the reverse strand, counting down.
GATCCCTTCTCAGACCTCAACAATTTTAGGATGAGATACATGTGTCTTTCCTATGACCAAATGTTTGCTATCTATTTTGGTCCGTAGGCTAATTTTCAGCCTGCTTAATTACCTGGCCATATTCTCTCTTTAAAGGTTGCTCACATTGGAAATTGAGGCCCTCTTCTCAGCTGTGTTCTTTCGTTAGCTGCTCAGTTTGGTGTCCTACCTTGAGGGACCTGTGTTTGTGTGCTAAGACTTGCAGCTGGCCCAGCTGGTTAGTGAATAGAGCAGTGTAGGGAAGCCCACAAGTGACCCAGGCAGGAAGCTCACAGAAGGGATGACAGATGGAGCAGAGATACTAGACTTCATTACTTCTGCAGATGGGACAGTTCCATCTTCCTTTGCTTCCCCTGAAAAGAATCCAAGTACCAGACTTTCTTACCCTTAACTCAGAGCTTCCCAAACTGTGGGTCAGAAAACCCACATTTGGGGTCATGACCTTGGTGTTCTCTCCGTAGGCGCAACATTCTTCTGCGTCTCGGGTGGGGGAGGGGGGTCAAACAGTTACATTTTCTGCTGTCAAGGGGTCACGGCCATAAAAAGATTAACAAGCATTGGCCTTAACCGCTTTTGTTCTTTTGTCCAGAACACACACAAACTCATCAGGATCCCCCAGGGCGGCAACAGTGAACGGTGAGCAGAGAAGCTGCATCAGGAATAAACAGCAGACTCGGATCAAGGACCAGAGCGATCTGACTAATGGGACTGGTAAGTGTGAAAGAGTATCGGGCTTTCTAGTGATGAAATCTATTCCTAGAGCCCCCACTTCATCATGGTCTGTAGCATGTCAGGAATAGGGCAATAGGGAAGGTATCTGATGTGGGGGAAAACAGCAGGTTTTGGGTAGAAAAAGGAGATACAGTACAGTGCATGCACAAAATTTGGAGCATACTTCCTGGGCGTGCTGGCTCAACCTCCTTATGAAACTGAACAAGCGCATAAAGAGCTGTGCCTGAAGCCAGGCCACCCAGGGCCATAATTGTTATGATCCGTTTCAGGAAAACGCAGCAGCATATCTTAAGAATTGCTAGACAACAAAAATCATTCAAATATGAGAACCAGGAATTGTGAGTATTCCCTGAGTTCAGTGAAGAAGACAACTTATGGTGATACAAGTAAGCTGCCAGGAGAGAGGTCTACAGGCCATGAGATGGCACCCAGCAAAATGAGTAATTTCTCTCGAGGGATATAGGACAAAGGAGGATGAAGAGATTTTGATCTCTTTGTCCCCAAAAGGGAACTAGATACAGCCACATGCAAAGTGGCAGTGAAATCAACATAGGGCACAAAACGAGGATGTTATCTCATCTCCCCCTACGTTCCTACCCGTAACCACCGTTCTCAAGACAAATCCCTCCTTTCAGTACCCTTCTCCACAACCGCCAACTCCAGACTCCGCCCTTTCTGCCTTGCCTCACCCCATGCTTGGAATAAACTCCCTGAGCCCATTCGCCAGGCCCCCTCCCTGCCCATCTTCAAATCCTTGCTCAAAGCCCACCTCTTCAATGTCGCCTTTGGCACCTAACCACTATACCTCTATTCAAGAAATCTAGACTGCCCCAACTTGTCATTTTGTCCTTTAGATTGTAAGCTCCTTTGAGCAGGGACTGTCCTTCTTTGTTAAACTGTACAGCACTGCGTAACCCTAGTAGTGCTCTAGAAATGTTAAGTAGTAGTTATAAGGCCTAGGACTCAGGTGGAGATGGCCTGTTAACTCAGGGCTAAGTGGTGAAGCTGTGGAATGTGTGATGGTTCAGACTAGGAGGAGGAGGAAACAGCAGAGGACGGCTTGAATGGTGATAGCTCGGTAACAGAAGACTGAGAGGAACTGGACACTGGCAGCCTCTCGGCCTGCTGTACAGAACGTAAGGACGAAACTTAAAATTATGTTGGAGGAGAAATGCAGGCAAAAGCAAGGAGTGGGAATGGAGTCAGGCTCTTCAAAACAGGCCACAGACACTAGACGTGAATCAAAAAGCTTTAATGGAGGATGACTCAACAGGGTACCATGTTTCGGATCACACGGTTCCTTCCTCAGGAGTCTACATCGATACAAATGCAAACGAATAAATATATGTCATAATACAAATAAGCAAAGTAACAAACACTTGAAAAAAACATAAAAACATATTAGCAACCATATGACAACATGTTAGAAAACATATTTAACATATTGAAAAGCATAGTTAAAAACATATTGAAAACATATACAAGAAGCCATTTAAAATAAACATTTGAGTCAAACACAATAAAAAAGAATGCAATGTATGCGGAAATACCAGTAAAACAAACTACTACTACTTATCATTTCTACAGTGCTACAAGGCATACGCAGCGCCAGGGCCTTGCCAACACGGTAAGCGAGGTAAGCATGGCAGGAGGGTGCCATCCTCTGGGGGGTGCCCCGCCGCACCATGCTTACCTCGCCCTCTTCTCCCCAGATCCTTTTCCTTTTTTTTTTGTTTAAATTTACCTCTGTCCGGCGGCAGCGTAGCGTTAGTGAGAAGGAGGCGGCACTCCCCCGCCCCGACGTGTCAGTCTTCCCTTCGCTCAGTGTCCCGCTTTCTTCTGACGTCATTTCTGATATCAGAAGAAGACGGAACTGAGCGAAGGGAAGACTGACACGTCGGGGCGGGGGAGTGCCGCCTCCTTTTCACTAACGCTACGCTGCCGCCGGACAGAGGTAAATTTAAACAAAAAAAAAGGAAAAGGATCTGGGGAGAAGAGGACGGGTAGTGTAGCGATCGTTTTCAGGGGGGGGGGGGGCGGGGCCAACTGCAGGGGGGCGCCGGAGACCCTAGGCACAGCCCTGCGCAGCGCTGTACACCAGACACAAAAAGACAGTCCTTGCTCAAAGAGCTCACAATCTAGATAAGACAGGTAAACAGACAGAACAATTAAGGGTAAGGGAAAAATAGGTGAGGATATAGGACAGGGCAATTGAGTATTGTTTAGGAGGCAAAACAAACGAAGTAAAAAAGCTATATTATATTTGTATATTTACCGGATTGACGATTGCCTCTACGGTTTGATGTAAGTCACATTGAGCCTGCAAATAGGCGGGAAAATGTGGGGTACAAATGTGATAAATAAATATTAGGAAACAGATTGAAAACATATGGAAAAAGCTTTTTGGAATAACGAGCAATAGGGTTTGTTTGGGTGCAAAAGGAGACGTGTAAGGAGGAAGAGCTGTGAGATATAGTCTGGGGTAGTTTACAGTGTTAAAAACAGGGCTTTTTTTGAGGGGGTACTTGGGGGTACTGAGTACCGGCACCTTTTCCACTGTCTGCTAAACTTGACCCATGGTTCTCGTATTTTAATGAAAGAGTTCAGGTTCTACACACAAATTCTGCCTTGTCATAGATTCTATGACTGGTTGCAGGGGTCCTGGTTATTGTAGGGTGGGTCCCTTAGTGATCACCCCACCCCTGAAGGGTGGCCTGGCATTTGAGTACCGGCACCTTTTTTGCTAGACAAAATGCACTGGTTAAAAATATGTATTTAGTGGTGTGGGAGTTTGAATGGTGGAACGTAGTGGAGAGAAATAGGACTAACGGTGATTCTGGCAGAAAGATCTCTCGTAAGCAGCACAAAGTCATAAGAAATGACATGTGAGGGGGAGAGAGAAGGAATGAAACCAACCTGATTGTCTGTGTTTGTAGATATGAATCCTCAGGTAGTAAATTCTAGGAGTGAGTGGTCTGGGGAGAGAATATATATTAAAAAGGGGGTATAAAGATGAGAGGAAGATTGTGTTACACACTGTGAGATATAAATATGGTCAAGGATAAAGGGACTTGAAATAGCGAGAGCCCATCTCATGAATCTGGACCGAGGGAAGTGCTGCACATGTGGGAAGCCGAAGACCTGGTAGTCTGTGTCTGTGGAGAAAAACGTATAGAAAATGACGAAGACCAAACGTTACCACAACAAACCTTTCAGATATTACCAGCACTTAGATGAGATCTTTATCATTTTTACTAAACAAGAAGAGGATATTTCTACAGCTCCTTAAATGCCTCCATCCCTCAGCCAATCTCAAAATGGACTGTTCCATGCAAAGGATCAACTTTTTAGCCACAAATGTCTCCGTCTGCCTAAGATGGTCACTAACAAACATCAGTACATAGGAAACCGCAAATAGAAGTATATTTATAGTCCCAGTTTCTATCCTCCATACATAAATAATCCATTATGTGCAGCCAAGCCACCAGACAAGACAGGTATAAACCTTGAAGCTCTAATTTCCTTTAAACAAAAGGGCTACCACCCCAAACTCATCTCCCCCCAAAACTGCATCTGCCCTCAGAACACCTAAGAAAACCCTCCAGTACATGGAAAGGAAAACCACAGAACGTGCACCACTTGTAATAATTTATATTCCAGAACAGAAGGCCTAAGGAGAAGTATGGAAGACCTTCAAGCCTATTTTCAGGGAGTGGGGGTGAATTACTAAAATGTGCAGTGTGGGGTCAGGCAGAGGGGTCACAGTGCGGAATGAGGCAGAGGGGGTCGCGGGTGGGGCTGTGCGTGCAGAGTGACACGGATCACAGGTGGGGCTGTGTGGTGCAGAGTGAGATGGGGGGTCACGGGTGGGGCTGTATGGTGCAGAATGAGATGGGGGGTCACGGGTGGGGCTGTATGGTGCAGAGTGAGACGGGGGGGTCGCGGGTGGGGCTGTATGGTGCAGAGTGAGACGGGGGGGTCGCGGGTGGGGCTGTATGGTGCAGAGTGAGACGGGGGGGTCGCGGGTGGGGCTGTATGGTGCAGAATGAGATGGGGGTCGCGGGTGGGGCTGTGTGGTGCAGAGTGAGACGGGGGGTCGCGGGTGGGGCTGTGTGGTGCAGAGTGAGACGGGGGGGTCGCGGGTGGGGCTGTGTGGTGCAGAGTCAGACGGGGGGGTCGCGGGTGGGGCTGTATGGTGCAGAATGAGATGGGGGGGTCACGGGTGGGGCTGTATGGTGCAGAATGAGATGGGGGTCGCGGGTGGGTTTGTATGGTGCAGAATGAGATGGGGGTCGCGGGTGGGTCTGTATGGTGCAGAATGAGAGGGGGGGTCGCGGGTGGGGCTGTATGGTGCAGAATGAGATGGGGGTCGCGGGTGGGGCTGTATGGTGCAGAATGAGATGGGGGGTCGCGGGTGGGGCTGTATGGTGCAGAATGAGATGGGGGGGTCACGGGTGGGGCTGTATGGTGCAGAATGAGATGGGGGTCGCGGGTGGGTTTGTATGGTGCAGAATGAGATGGGGGGTCACGGGTGGGGCTGTGTGGTGCAGAGTGAGACAGGGGGGGTCGTGGGTGGGGCTGTGTGGTGCAGAGTGAGGTAAGTTCTTCCTCTGGTGGAGATCTCCTTTAAACAGTCTTTCATTCCAAGTCAGCCCTTTCCTCTTTCCTCCTTTTTTGCATCATTGTTCCATCCTCCCTTCTCTTATCTTTCTCCATGACTTCCCCCCTTTTTCTTTCTTCCACCTTTTCCACAATATCACCCCTTTCTCCTCCTTTTCTCCCTCCTTGACACTGCAATACTTTCATTCCATGCAATAAATCTGCCTAGTTTAGCACTTCAGTAATTACTCCTTTCATCATTGCATTTTCAGACTCTGCCACTGATATGGAAGAGGAAAGTTCAGTAGCTGGAGTTTCTTCCTCCCCGTCTGCAGCATCAGCCCTGAGCCCAGAGTCCTGCACGCCACCTCATCCCACTGCAGGAGGAGAGACGGCAGCTACAGATGCGCTTCCTGCCGGGTAAGGAACCCTGCCGCCACTCCTTTCTCATAGACCTTCCTTCTGACAGGGAGAAGGCAGTGTGAGGATTATACACGCAGGTTAAGTGGAATGTTAATAGTCTGGGGCTCGCTGAATACTACATTATACCGAGCCTCAAACAGAGGCTTTGTCGACTCCTGGTTATTCCTTGGCAGATGGAGCTTGTTCCACACACACAGGGTCTGTTCTTTGGCAAGTCCTGAGCTCTGGAAGAGGCATCCTTAAGGTTGCACAGACAGCAGACGTAAGCAGCAGCTCCGAGTTTGTTCCTGAGTTGGTCCACATAAAGTGGATGCAAAAAAGAGAGGTGGAGCTTTCATTTAATACCAACATTTCTATACCCACTTTTCAGTAAAACTGCCTAAGATGGTTTATCCTATAGAAAAGATGCATTTCCACACCAGTGGTGGCTGTGTCAGTCAGACCTTTGCTGTGCAAGTAACTGTGTATCAAGAAGGTACTACTCATAATCTTTCTTCAGTATTACTGGGTCCACCTTGGGGGTCAGCACTCAAGAAAAAGATCTAGGTGTTGTTGTAGATAATATGGTGAAATCTTCTGCTCAGTGTGTGGTGGCGGCCAACAAAGCAAACAGGATGCTAGGAATTATTAGGAAAGGGATGATGAATAAGACCGAAAATACTACAATTCATTTGTATCGCTCCATGGTGCGTCCGCGCCTTGAGTATTGCATTCAGTTCTGGTTGCCATATCTCAAAAAAGAAGAGCAACCAAAATGTTAAAGGGGTGGAACTCCTCTCGTATGTGGAAAGGCTAAAGAGGTTAGGGCTTTTCAGCTTGGAAAAGAGACTGATGAGGGGAGATATGATTTAGGTCTACAAAATCCTGAGAGGTGTAGAAAGAGCAGAAGTAAATCGATTTTTTGCTCATTCCAAAAGTACAAAGATTAGGGGACAGTCAAGAAAGTTACTTGGAAATACTTTTAAAACAAATAGGAGGAAATATTTTTTCACTCAATGAATAGTTAAGCTCTGGAACTCTTTGCCGGAGGATGTGGTAACAGCGGTTAGCATATCTGGGTTTAAAAAAGGTTTGGACAAATTCCTAGAGGAAAAGTCCATAGTCTGCTATTGAGACAGACATGGGAAGCAACCGCTTGCCTTGGGATTTGTAGTATGGGTTTCTGCCAGGTACTTGTGACCTGGCTTGACCACTGTTTGGAAAACAGGATACTGGGCTAGATGGACCATTGGTCTGACCCAGTATGGCTTTTCTTATGTGTTCGTTATTTCTTCTTATCTTGTCTGGTTTTAGTGCTCTGTGCTTTTAATTAAGGGAGCTGATTGGGTCCAAGCTCCATAGCCAGCCATGGTTCTAAAATTTACCCTGCTGAATTTTACAGGAACCTGAGCAGTGAAAAGTTGAAAAGAATCCATGTCTGTGCCACGTTACTAATTCTCAGAACTATCCTAGCAATCGGAATCTGGGATGTTTTTGACTTTTCGGATCATTACACTGAAAGAAATGAGACTGATATTGTTTGTTTAAAGGCTTACTACACTGCTCCACTAGATAATCAATTCAAAGTGGTTTACAAATGAAAAATTATAAGACAGAAGTACAAGGAACAAGACTAAGAAAGATAAACAGATGAGAAAGAAAATTAAGAGATAGTGAAAATCAAGGAAACTTAAAACTGATACTAAAATAAACAGAGAAAGTGGTTGATTAGTAGAATGGAAAGATAATGATAAATGCAGTTTAATCCAGGTGAAGTGTCTGAAGGATAATCGTGAGGCTGCTTCTGTCCGATGCTTTCCTTAGTAGTATTACAAGAAGAGGGTTAATAGCAAAAGTTTGTCCCCATGCTAACTTGCATCAAAAGCCCTATGGAATGAGCTAAGGTGCTCCTCGAGGAGAGAGAGGGGTGTATGAGAAAGTGAGCAGTTTTCAGTGGAGAGGAGGAGGTCAGAGGGGGTAACCTCGTCTTTCCTAATGTCCCTGTCCAGACTCGAACTGCGTAGATGTAGTATTTCGTTTTACCTCATCCGTATCGTGTACTGTGAACCAGTTCTGCTAAGCTTTTATGTGCCATTGCATGTGTAATACTAGTATAGACATGCTTATGTGTACACACAGGCCTGTGTGCTACTCTGCCCCCTAGAGGCTACTTTATAGAAGACTGTTTTCAAGGGGGACAGAGGTACAGCTCCCGCTTAAGCTATGTGGTCCCTGCTGCATTTACACACCTGCAGTTATGGCTGGTTTCTGCCAGGTTCTTGTGACCTGGACTGGCCACTGCTGGAAGCTGGATACTGGGTTAGATGGACCGTTGGTCTGACCCAGTGTGACTGTGTATAGGTGCTAAATGGAGGTGTGCAGATATCAGGTTATACTAGTTTCTATAATAGGCACTAGAGGCCTTTGTTCTGTTATAAAATAAAATCCTACCACCTGCCCTCAGAGGGCCTAAACGGACGGGCCCAGTGACAGAAGTGCCCAGACCAAGTCTTTGGAGCACGTGGCTGACTTTTTCTGGGGTGATTGTAAGCTCTTTGAGCAGGGACTGTCTTTATGTGTATGGTGTACAGCGCTGCGTATGCCTTGTAGCGCTATAGAAGTGATAAGTAGTAGTAGTGATAAGGCCGTTCTGATAGGGGAATATAAAAAGATCCTCTGGCCATGGATGAACCACAGGTGTTGCAGGACACTTGGTGAACACTCTGGGCACTGGGCAGAGACCGAGGCAGGACACAATATTGCTAGAGCTGTGTGAGGAACTCGAAGCATAGAAATTTCCAGCGTTAAGGGTGAATGGGGTATGCGTCTGTGAGGTCTGAGCGCAGCCAATCATTTGACGGGGTGAGGGGTAGGATCATCACTTCAGAGTTCATTTTGAATTGTTCTTGTTTTATTTTGTAGAGAAACTCCTGCACAGGGGGCTCTAAAAGCTGGGGGAGGGCCTGTCTAATCACAAGGTGTCTCCATCTCCTCACTGTGGTTTGTGATTTCGATTTTCATCCTTCTTTGTTCTTTGCTGAGCTGTCAGGTCACATTACTTTCTTTGTGTTTTCTTGTCAATGGAGAGTAGCCGTCATATGGTCAGCAGTATAGCGATTACTTGAATATGGTATTGAAGAGAGAGATTTAAGTTCTTATGGAGACCTTAAAGTACGGGGGGGGGGGGGGGGGGGGAAGGGGGGAAGGGGGGATTGTTAGGAAGAGGGAAAAAGAAGCCTGTAACGTTCAAGTTGACTGGGTATTGTTCATTTTGTATTTGTTGCTGTTTCTCGATCACCCACCCCTCACCTATCCACACCCACCCTGTTAGAATATCAATGATATGCTTTGATGTCCCCATGCATACTTCCTACCCACCCCCCTCCTCCCACCCTGTCAGACTGTCATAGTAATGCTTGAATGTTTTCACTTATATACACTGTCAGCTAGCACATTTGCTTATTTCCGATCTGAGGAAGAAGGGCAACCTTCGAAAGCTAATCAAGAAATGTATTAAGTTATGTCCAATAAAAAAGGTATCATCTTATTTTCTTTTCCTTGTTTTATTTTGTTTGATTTCTATTGATAACCTTAAGAGTGGACTAACACGGCTACCACACTCCTCTACTTAAGATCGATAATTAATAAAAGCCAAAAATGTATTTAAAAATTCTTAGAGACCTTTTAAACAATGGTGTTCAAACCTCTGTGTTTAGTCCACAAAATTTTCAGACTCTCCTTCTTCAGAATTTTGTATGACCTTTAAAACATGGCGTGTCCTAGGGCCTGGGACAGTGTAAGCACAGTTCTCATGTTCTGTGGTTTCTTCAGCCTCCGTCCTGCCTGTTGCGTTCCACAATGCAAGGAGAACGTTCTTGCTCTCCCCCATATTTCAGTTGGAACCCTAAAGATTTTTAAGCAGACCTTTAGAGTGCTGAAGGATTCGGCGGGATTACTAATCTGGAGTGTGAATGGCTAAAACCCATTTCTGATAGGCCCTGAATGCAAGAGAAAAAGCATTTAGTTACTCCAGTCAGCTGATAACCCTGAGCCACCGGTATGTAATAATGGGACTGTTTGTCCTCGGTGGTACACGGAGATGGCGGAGCAGCCAGAGCAGGCTGCCACTGGGCCTCCCTGCGGAAGGAGCTGTTTGTTTTGCCTGGTGAGATCAGAGATTGCCAGTGGTGTTGGTCACAGGTAATTAAGGCCAGAGCTCACTGCATCTTTATGTGCCCTGTGTGAGACTTACTGTTCTCAGACCTGGCCACTTCCTGGCGTTTGGAAACCTCCAGCCCAGGCTGTGAAAATGCTCTTTATATCAGGCTGGGCTCTGTCAGTAGCCCTCAGTACAGCAAACACAACACAGTGTGATACAATATGATTTGCTGTACCTGTGTGAAGGAAGCTGAGGCTCAAAACCACATAATTCCAGGTCAGTATTTCTCCCTCTCTCCCATTCCAATGCTGCAGAAAAGTGACGAGTCTGAACTTAATATCTGTCCCTTCTGTTTGTTTTTTTTTAAATGAAAATATTTAAGAACTTGTCATGAGTTAATTCATATACTGTGCTTTGTCATTTAATAACTTTTTGAAAACTGACTGGCTACTTTTGTTAACAAGTTCCCCCTGCCCCAGCCCCAGCCCCAGTACAAAACTTTACTAACAGTTTACCAGCGTGGGTGTCTTGAGACTGCACGGGCATTACCTTAAAACCTCTATTTGGCAATGGAAGAACCCTGGGAGGTCTGTCTTGGCATGGGATTGCACTATGGTCACTAATTTATTTATTTATAGAATATTTTTTCTATATACTATCTTCTGATTACTCATTCAAAATGGTTTACAATAACAATTCAAGATACAGAAAATTAAAAACAAAACTCCCATCTTCCACTCCCACCCTTCAAATGATCAACGTTCCTCTCTTAAAACTGCCAGGGGAATAAAGTCTGTCTTCAGATACTTTCTAAACAGCAGCAGTTCTGAATCTCTGATAAATCAGCTGCGAGTCTATTCCAGCCTTCAGGGGCTCCTGTCCAGAACGCCTTTATCTCCAGGCCACTTTCCACATCATCCTCGTGGATGGAACCATCGACATAGGACCCTGTGAAGAGAGCAGATTTCTCCTTGGCATATACCCTTTTAACCTATCCTTCAAATGTTTGGATCTTTGATCCCAGTGTCACTTATAAGAACATAAGAATAGCCATCCTGGGTCAGACTAATGGTTCGTCCAGCCCAGTATCATGTTTCCAACAGTGGCCAATCCAGGTCACAAGTACCTGGCAGAAACCCAAATTGTGGCAATACTCCATGCTACCAATTCCAGGGTAAGCAGTCTCAAAAGCAGACTATGGACTTTTCCTCCAGGAATTTGTCCAAACCTTTTTTTTTAAACCCAGATACGCTCGCTAGCCGCTATTATCACATCCTCTGGCATTGAGTTCCAGAACTTAACTATTCATTGAGTGAAAAAATATTTCCTCCTATTTGTTTTAAAAGTATTTCCATGTAACTTCCTTGAGTGGCCCCTAGTCTTTGTACTTTCAGAACGAATAAAAAATCGATTTATTTCTACTCATTCTACACCACTCAGGATTTTGTAGACCTCGGTAATGTCTACTTCTACTACTTAACATTTCTAGAGCGCTACTAGGGTTATGCAGCGCTGTACAATTTAACAAAGAGAGACAGTCCCTGCTCAAAGAGCTTACAATCTAATAGATAAGAGTGAGACAAATATAGGACAATCAAGCCATTGTGACATCACTGATGAGGTTGGCTCTTAGGCATTGGTGGAATGAGGCATTATGACATCACAATCTCAGCTCTGGATACCAGAGACTGAAACTCTTCACACTAAGGGGGGAAGTGGGCCAAGTATAGGACAGTCGAGCCATTGTGACATCACTGATGAGGTTGGCTCTTAGGCATTGGTGGAATGAGGCATTATGACATCACAATCTCAGCTCTGGTTAAATCACTGCTATATGTAATACTACTACTACTACTTAACATTTCTAAAGCGCTACTAGGGTTACGCAGCGCTGTACAAGTTAACAAAGAGAGACAGTCCCTGCTCAAAGAGCTTACAATCTAATAGACAAGTGAACGGTCGAATGTCTCCCCTCAGCCATCTCTTTTCCAAGCCCTAACCTCTTTAATTTTTCCTCATACCAGAGGGGTTGCATCCCCTTTATCATTTTGGTTGCTCTTCTTTGAACCGTTTCTAATTCCACTATATCTTTTTTTGAGATACAGCAACCAGAACTGAATGCATTACTCAAAGTTAGATCACACTATGGAGTGATACAGAGGCATTGTAGTATTTTCGGTCTTATTCATCATCCTTTTCCTAATAATTCCTAGCTTCCGGTTTGCTTTTTTGGCCACTGCCACACACTGAGCAGAAGATTTCACCGTATTATCTACAATGACACCCAGATCTTTTTCTTGAGCGCTGACTCCCAAGGTGGACCCTAGCATCGGGTATCTGTGATTCGGATTATTCTTTCCCATGTGCATCACCTTGCATTTGTCCACATTAAATTTCATCTGCCATTTGGATGCCCAGTCTTCCAATTTCCTAAGGAATTCCTGCAATATTTCACAGTCCGCATGTGTTCATAAGTACATAAGTAATGCCATACTGGGAAAAGACCAAGGGTCCATCGAGCCCAGCATATTGTCCACGACAGCAGCCAATCCAGGCCAAGGGCACCTGGCAAGCTTCCCAAACGTACAAACATTCTATACATGTTATTCCTGGGATTTTGGATTTTTCCAAGTCCGTTTAGTAGCGGTTTATGGACTTGTCCTTTAGGAAACCGTCCAACCCCTTTTTAAACTCTGCTAAGCTAACTGCCTTCACCACATTTTCTGGCAATGAATTCCAGAGTTTAATTACACGTTGGGTGAAGAAACATGTGGACAATGGGGAGCCGGTTGATATTGTATATCTGGATTTTCAGAAGGCGTTTGACAAAGTGCCGCACGAAAGACTCCTGAAGAAATTGCAGAGTCATGGAATCGGAGGTAGGGTATTATTATGGATTAAGAACTGGTTGAAAGATAGGAAGCAGAGAGTAGGATTGCGTGGCCAGTATTCTCAGTGGAGGAGGGTAGTTAGTGGGGTCCCGCAGGGGTCTGTGCTGGGTCCGTTGCTTTTTAATGTATTTATAAATGACCTAGAGATGGGAATAACTAGTGAGGTAATTAAATTCGCTGATGACACAAAATTATTCAGGGTCGTCAAGTCGCAGGAGGAATGTGAACGATTACAGGAGGACCTTGCGAGACTGGGAGAATGGGCGTGCAAGTGGCAGATGAAGTTCAATGTTGACAAGTGCAAAGTGATGCATGTGGGTAAGAGGAACCCGAATTATAGCTACGTCTTGCAAGGTTCCGCATTAGGAGTTACGGATCAAGAAAGGGATCTGGGTGTCGTCGTCGATGATACGCTGAAACCTTCTGCTCAGTGTGCTGCTGCGGCTAGGAAAGCGAATAGAATGTTGGGTGTTATTAGGAAGGGTATGGAGTCCAGGTGTGCGGATGTTATAATGCCGTTGTATCGCTCCATGGTGCGACCGCACCTGAAGTATTGTGTTCAGTACTGGTCTCCGTATCTCAAAAAAGATATAGTAGAATTGGAAAAGGTACAGCGAAGGGCGACGAAAATGATAGTGGGGATGGGACGACTTTCCTATGAAGAGAGGCTGAGAAGGCTAGGGCTTTTCAGCTTGGAGAAGAGACGGCTGAGGGGAGATATGATAGAAGTGTATAAAATAATGAGTGGAATGGATCGGGTGGATGTGAAGCGACTGTTCACGCTATCCAAAAATACTAGGACTAGAGGGCATGAGTTGAAGCTACAGTGTGGTAAATTTAAAACGAATCGGAGAAAATGTTTCTTCACCCAACGTGTAATTAGACTCTGGAATTCGTTGCCGGAGAACGTGGTACGGGCGGTTAGCTTGACGGAGTTTAAAAAGGGGTTAGATAGATTCCTAAAGGACAAGTCTATAGACCGCTATTAAATGGACTTGGAAAAATTCCGCATTTTTAGGTATAACTTGTCTGGAATGTTTTTACGTTTGGGGAGCGTGCCAGGTGCCCTTGACCTGGATTGGCCACTGTCGGTGACAGGATGCTGGGCTAGATGGACCTTTGGTCTTTCCCAGTATGGCACTACTTATGTACTTATGTACTTAATGTTTTACAGTGATTTAAATAATTTCTGTTTAATTAGACATTATAGGGTTTAAAACGAAAGAAGTTAAGTCAGAATCTTGGCATCCACCATATGGCGTCCCCCACAGGGTTCTCCACTGTCATCCATTTTATATTTAATGTCTCTGTGACTTTGACAGATGACATGCTATTGTTAATTCCAGAATGCATTGAGTGATATTTCCTCTGCTTCGTGTAGCTTTAAAGTTAATTACTGTAGTCTAATCTGTGGATTTAAGCTGAACACCGACAAGACTAAATTACTTTGGTTAGATAGAAATCCTGATTCTGTTCCAGATTTTAAAACTATTTCTACTAGTCTTTCTTAAAAGGTAGAAGGAACTTGGTGTTATTCTTGACACAACTCTCTTTGAACCTGAAATATATCATATTAAGCGAGTTGTATTTTTTAACCTTTGACAGTTATGGAGAATTTGTCGTCTTTTTCATGTTAAGCATTTTACTATTCTGGTGCAAGCTATCATTTTAACTCGTTTTGATTAATGTTTTATATTTATCTCTTATTACTAAACTTAGTTCAAAGTTACAAATTTTGCAAAATACAGAAGCTAAACCTATATTGAGACTCAAAAGATCAGATACTGCTTCTGCTGTTCTCACTTCTCTTTATTGGCTGACGTTTCATGCCCGTGGTTTGTTTAAATTGGCTTGTATAATATTCAAAATGTTTGATGGCTTTGTTCCGGCTTATGTTCTTAATTTTATTTTCATTTCCTAAGGCTAACAGTATTAGCAGAAGTAGAGAGCCAATTCACTGGTTTTTGTCTTCTTTTTTAGGAAACATTATATTTCATTTATTAAGCTCCCTGGCCATCCCTTTCATCTGTTCTGTGTTCTCTGGGTTCTTATTATTCATTGCGTAAAAATTTGAAAACTTATCAGCTCAAGGTTATTCTTAGGCTAATTTTGTTATACTGTTTCTCTTAGTTGTTACTGACTTTGAACCACTTTTGTGGGATATACAACACATGTATGACGTTACATTACATATGATAATATGTGAAACATATTTATATGCCGTGCATCTATATAATCAGATGGGGAGGCAGGGCAAAATGTGCCCCCCCCCCCACTTTGGGCTCATGCCCCCTCCCAAATCGAGGTCTGGCTACGCCTCTGGGCAGAAAGATACAGAAATATTTCCCATCGTTTTGGGTGCCACAGCCATGCTCAAAAAGACCTTCCAAGCACATCTGAACAATTTGCTTATACATGTTACATCTTATGAACTCCAGAAGGAAGGTCTCTTTGGCACGATGCAAGTACTATGGCCAGCGTAAGCAGTAAATTTGAGAGACTGAGATCATGATCCACATACCCTGACTTAGGAGTGAGGTTCATTCCTATCATGGTATGTGCAAAACTCACTCATTTGGAGAAATTGTCCAAGGCATCTGATCCTAAGTAGATCAAAATACCAGAGAACAGACTTTTAAAATAAAGATGAGTCTATACAGGAAGCCAATTAAATTTGGTTAATAGAGGACTTGCTCTATCAAATTTTTGCACCTGGGTGTAGAATTTGAAGAACCTGAAAGTACTTATGTAATTGCATAGTACAACCAGCATAAAGATTATAATAATCCATAGAACTAAAGCTTGGACTATTTTCTTAAATTGATCAAACAAAAAGTACTTCCTGATACTACGGAGTTTGAAAGAGCCAAATCAAGGATTACCGTTCATTGTGAGGGATCTTCTTCCTTAGAGATCCTGTGTGTTCGTCCCATGCTTTTGTCGGGTCAGGTACAGTCTTTGTCGGCAGGTGTTCCCTTTCCATAAAAAAGTATTTCTTCTGTCTACTTTCACCGTCGTCCTATACCCGCTCATTCTGGCGCTTCCTTCCGCCTCCTGTGCATTTATGTCATGCAGGTATTTAAATGTCTCTATCGAAACTCCCAGAGTTTATATATTGAGGTCTTAAGGTCTTGTCCCCATACACTTTGATTTTGAAGACCATTGAGCAAGACATCGGAGAGTTGAAGATGGGAAAAGAATTTCTCCCTCTGACTTGTGGATAACACATTCCCATTGTTGGTTTGCTGATTCTCAAGTTCTTTCTTTCTCCCCATCCCCATTTTTTTTTCACCTTTTATGTGAATTGCTAACATCAGATACACTTTTTACATTCTGCATTGTATATGCTAAGAGCGGGACATCATCCCCACCATAGTTTTAATAATCATACACTAAGTAGCCAAACATTCTCACAGTCGTCTTATTAATATAATTGCACCACTTTTGATCTCTTCCGTTCCCCTTCCTGCCCCTGAACAGATGATTACAATATATAGAAGGGTATTTTCAAAAGAATGTCCAAGTCAGAATGTCCCAAATGCACATCTGTCTCACTTGTATTTTTCAACAGTATACAGCCAGTTTGAAAATAGATAGGATAGATGTCCATGTGCTGGAAACATTCAGTATGAACATCCATTTTACAAACTGAAATGTCCATATTTTTAACAGGGGGGGGGGGGTGGGGAGGGAGGGAACAAGGGACATGGACACCTGTATGGCACCATTCTTAGAAAGCGTCCACACAGACGTTTATGCAGAGCAGAGTGTTAGTCTAGTGTAGTGGACTGTGAACCCAACGGTTTCAGGTTCAAATCCCACTTTTTTTTTGTAATTGTGAGTCCAGCAGGAGCAGAAAAATACCTACTGTGTCTGAATTTGCACCACTTAAATAGCCTTCCAGGATTGCAGTGTCTTATATATTAAGGTACAGTAAGTATTTTTCTGTTTCTGGAGGATTAACAATTTAAAAAAAAAAATGAGAATTGAAGTGGGATTTGAACCTGGATCCCTTGGTTTGAAGTCCACTGCACTAACTACTAGACTACCCCTCAGACCTGCTTCCTGCTTTGCTAAGAATTGCTATAATACCTGAAGCTATCTTTGAGCCTGGTTTTCCCTTCTGGTTTCACTTTCAAGGCAGAGGGAGGAGACAGCAACCACTGGATAATTAAGGAGGTGTCATGCCTCAATCCCTCCAGTGGTCAGCTGCTCAATCAGAGCACCTCTCTGCAACCTGGATGTTCCTGAAACAGGTCTTAGGACGTCCTTCGTTTAGACCTGGATGTTTCTTCCCCTGTTGGACATCCAGATTTCAGGCCCTAACCTAGTCCCATCCAAAAGATGCCTGCAACACTCTCCCTTGCTATTTGGATGTCCTGCAGTGCTGGACATCCTTTTTCTGCCTTTGCAAAATTGGGATTTGGACGTTTCAAGCATATGGACGTCCAATTTGGCCTTTTGAAACGTCCATGATCTTTGAAAATGAGCGCATTAGTATATCAACTTGGTATATACAATGATATGAAAAAGCTTTTGTCCTGCTACTATTCCACACTGAATGGTTTCTGATCTTTAAACATCTTCAAATCCTTGCTCAAAGCCCACCTCTTCAGTGTTGCCTTCAGCACTTAACCACCATACCTTTACTCAGGAAATCTAGACTGCCTCAACTTGACATTTCGCCCATTAGATTGTAAGCTCCTTTGAGCAGGGACTGTTCTTTTTGTTAATCTGTACAGCGCTGCGTAACCCTAGCAGCGCTCTAGAAATGTTTAGTAGTAGTAGAATGTAATATTAGACAAAGGAAACCTGACTAAACCCATAACACAGTTTTTACATTATTACTTCATTTATTGAAGGAACTAAGTTATCCAACACCCGGAAACCATTCAGTGTAATATATGTGTAATAATAGGGGAAGTGTGTTTATTCTTCTTTGTCTTTCTGATCTGGCCCTTATTTCTGTTTCCAGTTCTTACCATTTTGCCTGCTCTTAATATTATTTTGTTTATTTCTGTTTCTGGGAATTTGCCTACGTTGAAGAGTTCTGCCTTCCCTCTCCACTTTACTCCCGCACTGCCATCCAGAACGTACAGATGATTTCAGTTTCCCACCAAACGTGCGTTGTGCCTTTTTGTCCACATCCTCTCCAACACAAGTTGTTGCCTTCTATATTGACGTATGCTGGTGTGATACATCATGTTTATTATTGTGTGTTGTAGTTGTTTGAATTGAGTTCCTATCAAACACTTGTCAGTGCATCTGTGGGTCTTCCTCTTCCTTCAAGCCAGTTTTCCCAGTTTTGGATATGATCGTCTCCTTCGTTTCTATTTGAGTTAACGTTCTATATAATCTTGTGATAATTCCTTTTGGGCTCTTCTCTTTAAATAATCCATTTTCTATTTCTCTTGATGTTCTGAAGATGTTTCTTTTTGTTTCCTTCCTTCCTTACTTACTTAACACATTTATATCCCACATTTTCCCACTTAGTTGCAGGCTCAATGTGGCTTACACAGTAGCGTAGAGGTAGGCTCCGGTTCAATAATACAAATATATAGTACAGTGATAAGCATGTAAGAAACATTGGGTGAAGAAAACTTTTCTCCGATTTGTTTTAAATTTACTACACTGTAGTTTCATCGCATGCCCCTAGGCCTAGTATTTTTGGAAAGCGTGAACAGACGCTTCACATCCACCTGTTCCACTCCACTCATTATTTTATATACCTCTATCATGTCTTCCCTCAGCCGTCTCTTCTCCAAGCTGAATAGCCCTAGCCTCCTTAGTCTTTCTTCATAGGGAAGTCATCCCATCCCTGCTATCATTTTCATCGCCCTTCGCTGCACCTTTTCCAATTCTACTATATCTTTCTTGAGATGCGGCGACCAGAATTGAACACAATACTCAAGGTGCGGTCGCACCATGGAGCAATATTTTGGCATTATAACATCCTCACACCTGTTTTCCATACCTTTCCTAATAATACCCAACATTCTATTCGCTTTCCTAGCCGCAGCAGCACACTGAGCAGAAGGTTTCAGTGTATTACCAACGATGACACCCAGTACTTGCAGTACTCAAAAGATTGCTAAGTGTTGAATAACTTCAACTGTATACCGTTGAAATTAAGAAAAACAACAAAAGGGTTAATTTTGTTGGGAGAGCTTTGTTGCACATCCATCTGACAGCTTTGAGTCATAAAGCGGCCGATGCACAAAGGGGGATCTGTTCGTCTCATTTGCATGTGATCCCTTTTGTGCATCGGTTGCTGTTTGCAACTCGGTAAATTTTCCAGTGGCACCCATATTTAACGGGTGCCTTTGTGCATCGGGCCCTGTCGATATTCTCACTGAGGGGATGTTCGTTAATCAGTGTCTATAAGGTGAAGATGTCAGTGGTTTAGGAACCAGTCTGATGTCTGTGTAAATTTTTGCATTGCCCTTGCTTTGAGGACAGTACAGGACAGTTTGCCAACGTTTACACAGATCCTTTGTAATTGTGTGTGTTACTATTAACCCCATGTTTAAATGTCATTAACTCCTCTTGCCCTATCTCAGTGAAACAACCACATTGTAGAAGCAGTTCAAAGAGTGAACTAGTGTTTCCTGGATCTGTACACAGCTGTATTTCAGCATTTCATATGCTGGCCCCCTCGCCACCACCATCTTCTCTCTTGTGTCCCCTTTGAATTCACCCTTTCCAGTCTCTCTATCTCATGCCATCTGTCTGCCCTCCTCACTTCCTGTAGCTCAAATGCCTCTTTGTTTCCTGTCACCCTCAACCCCATCACCTTTCTTGTCTCGCTTCCCCCCCCCATTCATCCTTTTTCTTCTCCCCACTCCATCTTGTCTCCCTCTTGTGCCCCCTTCTCTGTCCCCCCACCACATCCTCTCGTGCCCTCTTTCTGTCCCCCACTCCATTCTCTCTCGTCCCCCCCCAACCACATTCTCTGTCTCTTGTCCCCCTCTCTGTCCGCCCACCACATTCTTTCTCCCCCCCCCCCCCCCCCCCCCACACTTCATCATGTCTGCCTTTTCCAGATGTTTCTGTTGTTGGCAGTTACTTCTCTCTAGTATCTTTCTAGGACTTTTCTCTTTGGCCCTTTTTTATTCCTTTTCTTTCCAGCACATTCTCCTTTTTCTTTTCTCTTGCTTTAATTCTTTTTTTTTTCTCTCCATCTTGCTCTGAGTTTCCTTCTCGTTCAGCTTGCTTTCCAGCTCTCTCCCCCCTTCTCATGCACACAAAGACTTGCTTTGTCCTGTGCTGGCGGGACTCCCTTGCTGTGGTTTCTTCTGCTAGGAAAGGCAAGGTGTTCTCTTTCGCCAGCTGCGTTACGTCAGTGCTGCCACCTGACACCCTGTTTCCTGGTGCTGCTGAATTCAGGATGGACGCAGTCCTTCCATCACCTGCCTGAGTCTCTGCTGCTCTCCTTCTGTTTCCTGACAGATTTCACTCATATGCTGTTAAACCTCAGACCTTTGCTTCATTGCTAGACACATTCAAGTTGTGGGTGATGTCTTTTAGCCGGACACGTTGTTAAGTCACTTTTGAGAGCGACCGTTAGGGCAGGATTAAGGTATAGGCAAGCTAGGCTCATACCTAGGGCTCTTTAGTAGAGGCCCTCTCAAATGTGTAATACAGTAGTTCTTAAGGTGGTCATCTGGCAGAAAAAAAGAACGGGGTTGTGGCAGTCGGAAGCCACCGCAGCCCGCAGAAGTCTGTCTGTCCTCTCGCTATCTGTGTGTTCTTTTCCAGGTAGCAGGAATCAGCAAGGATTGCTTCCTTCTCTGCTGGGTTTCTGCTACAGTCACAGCCAGGTACAGCCTGGTTTGTATTTGTATTGCAATGGAGAGCCCTAGGACCCACCAAAGGGTTAATTCTGCCCTGGCGACCCTCGCTTCTCAGGGCTGTGCAGAAATGAGCTCAGTTGTAATGTGCCCTGCTAATGTGGATCTTTTCATTTTCCATACCCACGTCCTTACTCATCGATAACATCACAGTCTTATATCGTGACTCAGTGCGTATTCCGGGAATAGTGTTCGACTCCCACCTTACTTTCCTGCCGCAGGCCAATGTGCTTATATCACCCTCCTCCTGTCACTTGTCAATTTATCAGAACTCTCCTGCTTTCCTTAGCAATCTCGAAGGCTGATTATTGTAGCTCTGTCTTTAACGGCTTGCCTCTCCTTGTGACTCTGGGCAAGTCACTTAACCCTCCATTGTCCCAGGTAGAAAATAAATACTGGTATAAAATATGTAAACTACTTTGATTGTAACCACAGAAAGGCAGTATATCAAATCCCATCCCCATCCCATCAAGACTGGTCCAACTTATAGAAAACATGGCCATCAAATTACTTCAGATGCCTTCCATGCAGACCTGGTCACCCCATGGCTTCTTCTGAACACTGGCTTCGTACTGCTGCTTGAAATAATTTCAAAATCCTTACTCTTGTCTTTAAAGGCCTCACGTCCTACTTACTTAGCTGATCTGGTTCCGTGTTGTATTGCAGAGCGTTCCCTTGCGCTCCACCCAGGACTCTCATCGTGATATGACTTTACACATGATACTGCTCTCTGCTATCAGGGACCACAGCTTTGAAATTCCCTATCAGCATCTGTACACGAAGTGTAAAAGTTTGCTCAAAACTCGGGTCTTTCAACAAGCTTTTCTTACGGCTCCCTTTCTGTCCTTTTTCCCCCAGTCCTTCAGTTCCTGATCCCACCATCCCTCTTTCTCCATGTCCTGTTACCTGGTTTTTCTGCTTCTCTTCTTACCAATGTGTGATTTCTGTTGTAAACCCTGTAAAATAAATCGTAGTTGTGAAAGAGTTCTGTGGTGGTTTTAAAGCTGTAGCAGGCTGGGGAGGATGAGGTCATTGATTGATGGAGTGGTCTGTTGTTTTAAGACTCGGAAAATTTTAACATTTAACCAGTTTGACAGCACAGTGCCCTCCGCTCATTTTCTGCACTGGATAATGTAGACTACATTAACAAAGAAGCCTGAGTCTGGTGCTTAACTTCTGTCTGTCTTTTCCAAGTGGATAACTGTAGGTTTCTGTAATTTACATCCAGAAGGTGTTTGATAAATCCCTGTAGCATTGGGATAGGATGGGTCCTCTGCACACCTAGATTAGGGCAGTTCCAGGTGTGCTGGGGGGGTGGATTAAAGGCATGGATAGACAGACTGGATAGGCCATATGGTCTTTATCTGCCGTCATTTTCTTTGTTTCTGTTTACTGCCCAGTGGAAAACACATGAATCTAAGTAGTGGATAAAGTGAGGAATGTTCATCGCGTGAGCTCTTTCCAGTGAGCGTGTGGTGTCTCAGAGGTGGCTTTATTCCTTTGGGCTTCTTACCTCACACTGTCCAGGTGCAGCTTCTTCTGAATGTGCCACTTATAGCTCAACAGGACAGGATTTTTAGGTGAAGTCTCTGTGTATCTTACTCCTCCCTTCTCTTCTAGGTGGGAACAAAGAGACTTACCAAGTGGAAGAGTTTATTACGTCGACCACAACACCAAGACCACCACGTGGGAAAGGCCACTGCCTGCAGGGTAAGGAACTCGCCAAAAACAGGCTACGGTTGCTAAGCTATTGCGTCTGCAGTTAAGTCAGTGCATAGAAATGAATGCCTCAGGTTCTGGTGAGCAGAGTGGTTTTCTGACTGATATTCTATTTTGTGGCATGGAAAGGATTGATCGTCTCTTGATTTCTGCCTGCATCAGTGAACCATCCTTTCTCTGCCGTCCTGTGTCATGAACATAACGAGCACCAGAGCTATCAACAGTAATAGAAGTAAAGAAATTTAAAAAAAAATTGTAATTCTGAGCAGATCGGCCATGAAAGTCACTGAGCACAGACGTGCCCTTGACCCCTCTGTCTCCTGCCACCAGACCCTCTCCTGGCATCCCCGGGCATCCCTGGGATACGAGAGGCTCAGCCTCTTCCGGGCATATCATCAAGAAATAGGGAGATGCCAGCGGCTCTGATCTCTTTTTTGTGCGCTGTTGAGATTCTGTGAAACGCCTGCTTCTTTCTAGAATGATGATACCGTTCCTGCGTATCGGGTTCCAAAAAATATACAGTGCCACTACAAAAGGTTCAGGGAAGGGCAACCAAAATGATAATGGGAATAGAGTGACTCACCTATAAGGAAAGGCTAAAGAAGTTAGGGCTCGGCTGAAAGGAAATAATTGTAGAAAGTCCTGAGTGGAACAGGTAAACATTGGCTGATCATTGGGGGATGAATAGGTTTAGCATGCATTTGCATGCTAGTTGTGTTCAGAGCCCACGAGCGCGTTATTTAATGCACTCGAGGGCTCTGATCATGGGGTGAGAGCAAATGCAGGTGATAACATGGCGCTAACAGCCTCTAGCGCCTGCGTTTGCTTCTGATCGTTGGCCCATAAGTTTGTACCTGAGGCAACGGAAGATTGAGTGACTATCTCAGCATCACAAGGAGCTGTAGTCGGGTTTGAACCCCTGGCTTCCATGGTTCTTAGCCTCTGCTTTAACCATTTAAAACCAGAGAAAATATTTTTTTTTCACTCAATGCAGACTTAATCCCTGGAATTCATTCCCAGAGGATGTGGATAAAGCAGTTAACGTAGCTGGGTTTTTAAAAGGTTTGGAGCTAAGCTTCTGGAGGACAAGTCCATAAGCTGTTACCAAGGTGGATCAGGAAATCCTTCTTAACCCTGGGATCAGCAGCATAGTAACATAGTAGATGACGGCAGAAAAAGACCTGCACGGTCTATCCAGTCTGCCCAACAAGATAACTCGTATGTGCTACTTTTTGTGTATACCCTACTTTGATTTGTACCTGTGCTCTTCAGGGCACAGACCGTATAAGTCTGCCCAGCACTATCCCCGCCTCCCAACCACCAGCCCCGCCTCCCAACCACCGGCTCTGGCACAGACCGTATAAGTCTGCCTAGCACTATCCCTGCCTCCCAACCACCAGCCCCGCCTCCCACCACCGGCTCTGGCACAGACCGTATAAGTCTGCCCAGCACTGTCCCCGCCTCCCAACCACCAGCCCCGCCTCCCAACCACCAGCTCTGGCCCAGACCGTATAAGTCTGCCCAGCACTATCCCCGCCTCCCAACCACCAGCCCCACCTCCCACCACCGGCTCTGCCACCCAATCTCGGCTAAGCTCCTTAGGATCCATTCCTTCTGAATAGGATTCCTTATGTTTATCCCACGCATGTTTGAATTCTGTTACCGTTTTCATTTCCACCACCTCCCGCGGGAGAGCATTCCAAGCATCCACCACTCTCTCCGTGAAAAATACTTCCTGACATTTTTCTTGAGTCTTCCCCCCTTCAATCTCATTTCATGTCCTCTCGTTCTACCGCCTGTTTACTTTTTGGGACCATGTGTGTAATTTTTAGAGTGTGAGAGTATATTTGTGTATTTCCTTTTGGTTGAAATCACATTGGGTGGCCCATTGATGGAGAAGAAAAGCAAAATGTAATTCTAGATTAGATTACATGAAACTTTGCACTCCTGCTCCTCATTCAGGGTATGGGCAGCTTTTCTTCTGAACCTCAGCTTGCAAATGGTTTGAGGGGCATGAGACCCTAGAGAGCAGGTGTGTTCAATGGGAAGCACTTTTCATATGAAATTAATGCCGTCAAAAGATATTATTTATTTATGAACATTTATACCCCACTCAAAGTGGCTTACAATGCACAGAAGAATCAGTTACAATTACATTAGATAGGGGAGAAAGAACAGGATAAGAAGGGAAAGGAAAAAGGAAGAGAGACAAGATGGACGGTGGAAATCCAGATGCTGAGGTGGACCAGAGTGGCTTGAGCAGTTCATTTACACTCACGTAAAGAATCTGAATTCTACGGCTGATAACAGCTACCCAGGCCCATCCAAGTTTCCCATTTACTCTAGTGTTTTCTCTGTCCGCTTCACCTACAAACCTCCAGCTGTGCCCGTTCCTTCGCTGGCTTCTCTTGGAATCCCTCTTTCACTCCCATCATGTAACCGTCACCTTCCTTTATTGTCTTCTTTCCACTGCCTTTTCTGCTATGTACCCTGAACCCCCCCTTCCTCTTCTGTGTGTGTGATTATCTGTTTTCCCTCCCCTTTCACCGTCCTTTTGAAACCCAGGCTGTTTTTTTTTTCTCCTGCTTTTATTTACTTTCCTTATATAAAGATTTGTTGCTGTTGGAAGTGACCTTTTTTTTTTTTTTTTTTTAGTGTTAATTGTCGTTCTTTAAGCTCCTGCTGCCCCATCTTAACAAAGTTGGCAGTTCTGAATTCAGGACCATCACTTTTCTGTGCCCGTCTGCCTTTTCTCTGACATCAAACCCTAGTGTTTGCCGATCCAGAGACTCGGTAGCCGTTCTCCGATTCCCAGGACCAGCTTCTGTGGAGTTGACGTTTACAGCGAAGCAGGACTTTTGGCTGTTGCTTTTTCAGCACCAGAATTTCTGCGCCACTGTCAAGACACAGAGCTGTTTGCTGCGATAATTTTGGCTGTGCTGAAATTTTGAACGTGGACAGAATTATTGTTCTTCTCACAGAATATGCTCCTATTGTTCTGCCGGCAGCAAAACAACAACAGCTTCAGTGAGGGGGGGGGGGGTTCATGCCCCCCGCCACATGTTCACCTCTGCTCTTGCACTGAGATGGGGTTTACCCTACCCTAAACCTCCCCCCTCCCCCCCACAGTCACGTGTTCTCGCCAGGGGCGTAGCCAGACAACAGATTTTGGGTGGGCCTAGGCAAGAAGTGGGTGGGCAGTCTTCTCCCTCCCCCCCCAACCCCAAAAATATCGTAGCTGGTGTGAAAATGCTTCTTTCCACCTTGGCAGTCTACAACGCACATGCGCAGGTGCTGGTATTGTGGAGAGTAGCGTTTTCATTACCATCAGGGGGAAGTCTTCAGCTGGCAGAGCATGGGATCCCCACCAGCTACCGCTAAATGTGTGCTACTGTTGGGTGGGCCCTGGACCACCCAGGCCCTCGTCTTTCGCACCACATACCTGCTCCTGATTTGAGTTCTCTTAGGGACAGTGTGTGGTGGTGGGGCTGCCCCTGGCTGGCTTCCCTCATCCTCCCCTCTGCTGCCTCTCACAACTGACCTAATGTTCTAGGAAGCTGGGCCTGTGGCAGCTCGCTGCTGTGAAGGCCAGAGCAGATCTCGGGAGCAGCTGGGGATCCTTCAACAGAAGGGAAATGTGGGCTGCCTCAGGCGGGCAGGACAGGCTTCCTGAAGAACTCTCCTCCCTCACAGGCAGAGCCTGGGGCAGTCCATATTTTCCTTCTCAAGGACCCCCGGCTACTTGCGAGAACCACACCAGCTGCACAGCTGACCTATGGGTCCTGCTCCTGAGAACCAGAGGTCAATGGTGAGAGGCAGCGGGTGGCACTGGGTTCTCAGGTGAGAGAAACAATCATTTTGGCTGCATCCAAAATTCCAGCGCAGCCAAATTTTGTGGTCAAAAGTTTATGACGCAGAAATGCCGGCACCGAAACAGCAATGCTGAAAGCTCACAGCCCCTGTACAGCAGTGACTGGGTTTTCAAACATCCTGAGTTCTAGAGGGAGACATGGGCTGAGGACTGGAAGGAAGAGGAGATTAAGAAAATGGGGGAACACCCAGGCTAGTTGAAAATGAGTTCATAAGCTTGAGAATAGGACGAAGACGACCATAGCAGCTGAAGATGTAGGCCAGGCCCCTAGAAAGCGGTGCTTGTGTCGTCTGTGCCCAGCCTTAGGGCTATGCATCATAGTTTCTTGGTCGCAGATATGTTTGGGGTTAATCTCAGTGAGTTTTCCAGGACATTGGTCAGAAGCCAGGAGACATGAGAGCATCTAAACAAACACAGGTGTCAGCAGGAAAGGACGGCTTCGTCCCCCCTTCCAAACTTCCAGTTGCTTCCAAATAATTTCAAAACAAGATTAGACTACGGAGTTAAATAAAGGAGGGTTTATTTTTATTTAGAGTCCTTCAATCCAGTACATTCTCAGCACGTAACAAAAACCGTTAAGAATGGTGTGAGAAGCAGTGACGTCTGGGCTGGCGCTGGAGATTTGATTTTTACATATCTTTGCAAAAAGGAGTAAAGATAGTTTTTACTGTGAATCTCCTTTTGCAATAAATGTGTTGCCTGGATCGATTATGAATGTTTTTATTGTGATCCACCCAGAACGGTGAATGACGTGGACTATAATTCCATAAATAAGAGAATAATGTTATTACAATAAAGGCTTTTCATACGTAGCCAGAGCAAGAAAGGTTCCTCCCCTTCACTGGCCTGTTATGTCGTCTTCCTCTAATGCAGAGTAAATACTGCACTGCCAACTCTGCAAATATATCAAAGATTTGGAAGAAAGATTCACAATATTTTCCATAGGTGAACTCAGAAGCGTGAGGAGCTAAGACACACAGACACCATCCTGTTTATTAAAACCCACTTTCTGCCTGTCATACACTCATAAAAGGAGGGTGGCACCCCACCCCTCAAGCACTGATGGGTAATTGGATGTCTGGATTATTGTATGTAATTTTTTTACTGAACACCTTTAAAATCATCTCCTGTTGGTCCAGTCTGCCACAATCAAGCTCCTCCATAATGATCACATCTCCTCTTTGTTTCAATCCGAACTCTGGTTGCCAGTCTCTGCCAGGTCTAGATTGAAAGCCCCATGTCTTCTCTGCAAAGGCCTCACTCCCAGAGCATCCTACAAACCTGATGTACTGTTTCCATACACTCCTGCTCATCTCCTTCATTCTTCCTAGCTCACACTATTGCCGGTCACACTTCCTTTTGGACCTTTCCCGGGACACCACATTCTCACACTTTGGAAATCTAACAGAAACCCGCTTTTCTTTGTTTTAAGGTCGTTTGAGCTATCATTTAAGTTCAGAGGGAGCAGTCCCCTTTTCTTCCTCTTCCTCTATTCCAGCCTTTCTGTTGTGTTTTCCTTTTCCCTTCTGGTCTTGTCTCCTGTTTTTTTTTTTTCTGTCTTTGGTTTTACCCCACCTTTCCTATCTAAAAATAATTATTATTTTTAATTTATTTTCTTTCTTTTAATTTTATATTGTAAATCACTCAGCAACACCATAAACATGACATGCGTGAAATAAATAAATAGATTCTCCATTTATTCTTCTTCAGACTTCTTCCTGTCTGTATATTTGATTGTAGATTAAGTTGTTTGTAGATATTCCTCACATTTGTTTTAATTGGATGATCTGGGCTACATTCAGCATGTCCCTTACGCAGCCCACAGTCTGGGACACACTTTGGATATGGTCGTCATATTGGCTGAAAGTTCTTCTCTTCCCTATAATTTTTCCTCCTTTCTTCTCCTTTGGTTTGACCAGTACCTGTCCTACTCTTAGCCTACCCTTCCCACCCTGAAACTTCCTCAAGAGGTCTCTAGCCCATCTGGCTACCCTGCCCCCTTTTAACACTACCCTAGACCTTCAGCTCTCAGCCGTCTTAGTTTACAGTATTCTAGATCAAGTAGCACCTCTTCATAAGGTTGGTTTCACCTCAGCTGCCCACATCAGACGCATAGAGAGTCTCTGGCACAAGCATCAACCTTAAATGTTCTGAAGACCAGGCTAGTGTTAGGAAGACCAAATGGGATTACTATTTGGGCATTATTAACACTGATCCCAATAAACCTAGAGATCTCTTTCAAATTTTCGACTTTGTATTCCCCACTGTTGCTCTCCATTTGACTGTCACATCATGCGCTTTACTCCCTGATGATCTGGCTAAGTCTTGGCAAGCAAAAATAGTTTCTTTATGTACTTCTGTTAATGTGTCTTCCACTCCCACCACTACCAAGCATTCTTCTGCCAGGACGTACTGTCTACTCCTCCCAGTGTCTACTGGGGAAGAGTTTTGTTCTCCCAGTCTTTCTGTTCCCAAACTTTCCTCCACATTTCACCCTTCCATCATCACTCCTGTCCCTCAAAAAAAAAAAAGATTCTGACCTCACTGCTTTGCCTTATATCTATCAAACCAATCGTATCAGGTTCATTCCGACTCCTACCTTCCCTCTTCCTACGCTGCCACCTGTGGTATTCCTCAAGGGTCCATACTGGCCCCTATCTTACTTAAAGTGTTTTCACACCCCCTTAATCGTCCTAATACAGTCAATCAGCTGCAGTCCCTGTCTCTGTGCAGATGATATTCGATTCTTGTACACCCTTGATGCCACTTCTGACATTATCTTCCTTCAAATGTGTCTTTATGTGGTCGATAACTGGCTACCAGACAACCTTCTTTTTCTCAATCCCACAATATGCATAATGATCCACTTTCTCTTGCCTCATTCTGGTATACCTTCCTTTCCAATGGTTCAAGGTTTTATCCTCTAATTCCATTTGGCGTATTAGGGGTTATTTAGATTGGGTCTCTCTTAAACAGATTGACTTTGTGGTGTGCTCTTCTTTCTTTGCTCGTCACTGTCGTTCAGTTAGGCCATTTCTTCTCATTTCACGTTTTCAAATTCTTATCCTTAGGTTGATTGTTTTTGGATTATTGCAATTCTGTTTACAATGGGTTGTCTCTTAGGTCTCTTTACATTTTCAACTGGTTCAGTCTTCTGCTATGAAACGCATACAGAACACCCACCATTGTGACCATGTCTCACTTCTTCTCAAGCAAGAACACTGGCTTCCCATCTCATTATGTATAAAGATTAAAATCTTGGTCTTAGTACTTAGGGCTTATTACGCTCAAACACCCACCTACTTTGCTACTCTCTTATCCCCTTATGTTCCAGGCTGCTTCCTCTATTCCTTCCAAGCAGGACTCCTCCCTCCTCTGTCCTCCTGGGATTTTTCTTGCTCAGGAACTGGTCTTTGGAATTTACTCCTTACCCATATTAGCTTTCAGTCTTCATACCCCAAATTTAGGAAAATAATCAAGACTTGGCTATTCCAACTAGCCTTTAATACAGTCTAGACAAATTGATGTTAGAACCTGCCTCAGTTTCTCTTTCTGCTACTCCCTTCCCTCATCTGCTCACTCTAACCCTCCTTCTATCTTAACTAACTTGCTTTTCTTTTTCCTTTATTTTTAATTTATTGTAAATCATTTTGCTATACCTTGGCTATAATAAAAATAATAAATATCCAGCACAGGCTGCTGTAATTAGAAAAACTGTATGTGTTGCTGAGTTTAGGTACTGGTCATGAGAAATTCCCCTCTGTTTGATTATTTCATTTATAGGCAGGTCACAACATTATTTGCAGTTTACCCTGCTTACACTTCACTTTGTTGTATTTCATTCAATGACCACGTATTCTTAGCAGAGGAAAGACTGACTCATGGCATGTAATAAGGAGAATGGAGGATAGGGTTTCAGGCTAGTTCATTAGAAGCAATTGTAAACCTGCTGCTTCGAACACAGAAGCATGAAAAAAAGGACTGTATGGGCCCCTCCAAACCAAAATCTGAGCAATAAAATCCCTTCCTCGCTCTCAGAGATCTGTGCTTGTCCCGAGGACCCTTTCATGCAAGTCACACAGAAAAATAGCCATACGGGGTCAGATCCAAAGGACCATCCAGCCTAGTATCTGTTTCTAATATTGGCCAGTCCAAATCACAAGTACCTGACAGGATCCTAAAAAAATGGCATGATTTCTTGTTGCTGACTCCAAGTGATAAATACTGGCTTTCCTTACTAATGGTTTATAGACTTTTCTCAGGAATTTGTCCAAACCTTTTTTAAACTCAGCTACGCTAACTGACTTACCACAGCCTCTGGCAATGAGCTCCAGAGCTTCACTATGTGTGCTGAGTGAAAAAAATATTTCCTCCAATTTGTTTTAGATGTACTATTTAATACCTTGATAGAATGTGCCCTAGTCTTTGTACTTTGAAAGAGTAAACAATTAATTTACATTTACCCATTCCACTCTACTTGGAATTTTATAGACCTCTGTGATCACCTCCCTCAGAAGTCTCTTCTCCATGCTGAACAGCCCTAAACTCTGCAGCTTTCCTTCCTATCAGAGGAGTTCCAGCCCCTTAATCATTTTGGTCTCCCTTCTCTGTACCTTTTCTAATTCTGCTGCATCTTTTTGAGATACGGTGACCAGAATTGCACAGAATACTCGAGGTGTGGTCGCACCATGGAGCAATACAAAAGCAGAAAAAGTGGGAGAGCGACCAAGGATACCAGAAACTGGAGGATGTTCAATAATAAACAGTTTTATTGATAATTTGAAGACTCGACACAACGTTGTGTTTCAGCTGTCAGGCCTGCATCAGGAGTCGGACCGCAGCCTTGGGAGTCCCAGAGAACGGGAACTGGCACCGCGCACAGGCCTCCCGCCGGAGCTGCCCCGATGGCTCTCTCGAACTTCACCTTTAGGCGTTCCAGTTTTTGCCTGGTGCTCCCCCTACCGGCGCGCATAGTTAATGACCGCCGCGCGCTGGTAGGGGGAGCACCAGGCAAAAACTGGAACGCCTAAAGGTGAAGTTCGAGAGAGCATCGGGGCAGCTCGGCGGGAGGCCTGTGCGCGGTGCCAGTTCCCGTTCTCTGGGACTCCCAAGGCTGCGGTCCGACTCCTGATGCAGGCCTGACGGCCGAAACATGACATTGTGTCGAGTCTTCAAATTATCAATAAACTGTTTATTATTGAACATCTTCCAGTTTCTGGTATACTTGGTCGCTCTCCCACTTTTTCTGCAATATTGTCTTTACCGTGGGGCGTTTGAGTTCTCCGCTTTTCTGGCGGATTTTCTCCCGCAATACAAAAGCATCATGACATTCCTTATTTTGTTCTCCGTTCCTTTCCTAATAATTCCTAATCGTCTGTTTGCTTTTTTGACTCCGAATGTGGAACCTTGCATCATGTAGCTATAATTTCCATTATTCTTCCTTACGTGTTTCACTTTACATTTTTCCACTTTTAATTTCTTCTGTCATTAAATGCCCAGTCTCTAGTCTCCCAAGGTAGCCTTGCAATTTTTCATAGTCCATATGCAATTTAACAACTTTGAATAATTTTGTGTCATTTGCAAATTTGATTACTTCCCTCACTGTTCCCATTTCAGATCATTTATAAATGTTAAAAAGCACCAGCCTTTGGCTCACCTCTGTTTACTTTCCTACACTGAGAGAATTGGCCATTAAACTCTACTTTTATTTTCTGAATCCATAACAGGACATTTGCCTCCTATCTCATGGCTTTTTAAGTTCCTCAGGAGCATCTCATGAGGGACTTTGTCAGAAGCTTTCTAAAAAATCTATCTGCTACCACATTTGCTTATTTCCGATCTGAGGAAGAAGGGCAACCTTCGAAAGCTAATCAAGAAATGTATTAAGTTATGTCCAATAAAAAAGGTATCATCTTATTTTCTTTTCCATGTTTTATTTTGTTTGATTTCTATTGATAACCTTTAAGAGTGGACTAACACGGCTACCACACCTCTCTATATAAAAAATCCCGAGATATTCTCTCTACCACCGGCTCACCTTTGCCCAAGTTTGTTTACAGCTTCAAAATAAATTGGTGAGACAAGACTTCCTTGGCCAATCCCATGTTGACTCTGGCCCTTTAAACCACTTCTATCTGTGTTCAGTAATTTTGTACCTTATAATATTCTCTAGCATTTTGCCCAGCATTAAGATCGGGCTCATCATCCACCATCTATAGCTTCCCAGATCACCTGTGAACCCTTTTTAAAAATAACATAGTAACATAGTAGATGACGGCAGAAAAAGACCTGCACGGTCCATCCAGTCTGCCCAACAAGATAACTCATATTTGCTGCTTTTTGTGTATACCCTACTTTGATTTGTACCTATGCTCTTCAGGGCACAGACCGTATAAGTCTGCCCCGCACTATCCCTGCCTCCCAACCACCAGCCCCACCTCCCAACCACCGGCTCTGGCACAGGCACAGACCGTATAAGTCTGCCCAGCACTATCCTCACCTCCCCAGCCCTGCCTCCCAACCCCGGCTCTGGCACAGACCGTATAAGTCTGCCCAGCCCTATCCCCGCTTCCCAACCTCCAGCTCCGCCTCACGATCTTGACTAAGCTCCTGAGGATCCATTCCTTCGGCACAGGATTCCTTTATGCTTATCCCACGCATGTTTGAATTCCGTTACCGTTTTCATTTCCACCACCTCCCGCGGGAGGGCATTCCAAGCATCCACTACTCTCTCCGTGAAAAAGTACTTCCTGACATTTTTTTGTTTGCCCCCCTTCAATCTCATTTCATGTCCTCTCGTTCTACCACCTTCCCATCTCCGGAAAAGGTTCGTTTGCGGATTAATACCTTTCAAATATTTGAACGCTGTATCATATCACCCCTGTTTCTCCTTTCCTCCAGCGTGTACATGTTTAGTTCAGCAAGTCTCTCCTCATACGTCTTGTAACGTAAATTAGTATTAACATTGGCCACTTTGAAACCTTCAGGTGCCACAGATGATTTTAATGATGGGTTACAAATTACTAATAGTAGATTTGCAATTTAATTTTTGAATCTTTTCAGTACTCTGGGGTGTAGACCATGTGGTCTGGTTATTTGCTGCTCTTTAGCATGTTGATTTTTGGCCTACTGTTCAGTGGTCTTTCGGTTTTGGCCAAAACTGCAAGTGTGTTTGCTTCTGCAGCAAGTTTCTTTTCAAATTCTCTTTTAACCTTCCTAATCATGCTTTGC
Organism: Microcaecilia unicolor; assembly: GCF_901765095.1. Taxonomy (NCBI): domain Eukaryota; kingdom Metazoa; phylum Chordata; class Amphibia; order Gymnophiona; family Siphonopidae; genus Microcaecilia; species Microcaecilia unicolor. The sequence goes on along the minus strand of NW_021963467.1, from coordinate 7,622 downwards.
ACTCAACTTGCCATTGCTTATGCTGCAATCCTACTTTTTTCGTTCGGATCTTTTTTCTATTTATTGACAGATGTTTTTTGGGTCTATAGTCTCTTTCATCTCACTTTTTTAACTATGCTGGCAGTTTTTTTGGCCTGCCTTCCAACTTTTTTAACATGTGGATTACATCTGGTCTGGGCTTCCAAGATGGTATTTCAAAATAAAGTCCACACCTGATTTAATCGTACAGCTGCTCCTTGTAGCTTTTTCTATAGCTGTTTTCCCTCATTTTATATTAGTTGTCTGTTTGAAGGTTAAATGCCAGTGCAGTACATTCTTTAGTGTCTTCACTCCCAGGGATGAGTGGTAGCATTCCAAGGTCTGCTTGGCTAATAATTGCTGATGGATTTCTCCTTTAGGAATTTGTCCAAACTTCTTTTTAAATCCAGCTCTGTTACAGTCCACAGTTTGATCACTGAGTGAAAAAATAGTTCTTGCAAGGAACCTTATAAACCCTCACATGAATAAACAAGTAGATGGGCACACCTGAGCAGGTGCAGAAATCATGGACGTGGCATGTTGCCGTTATGATTACCCCATGGTGGTCCTTAAGGGTAATTGTCATCATTTTACATGCTTAATCAAGTTCTTGTATAAAAGCAGGAGGTGCGCTGTTACGTGAGATGCTGAGCATTCGTGGGGCTTTAGTAAACAGGACAGGATATGTACTTAAGCCCTGCGTTATGAAGGACCCTTTTAGAAGATAATTTTATTCAGTTACCCCCCCCCCCCAGTGTAAACCTGTTTCACATACACAGAAGGGCTTGTATAAAACTGCACAGCTGCATTCGCGCATACAGACAGTGTGCGTGGAAAATATAGACCTGCTTTTCCGTGATCCTTGTCTAGGCATTTCCAGCACGGAATAGAAAAAAGATGGTGAATGGCAATGTTGAAAAAAATAATTTTATTCACCACATTATTTAAAATAGGCCCGACATGCAGCAATTTTCATTTTGCTGCATGTCCATTTTTGGCAAAAATTTTAAAAAGGCATTTTTTTAAAGAGGTGCGCTGAAAAATGATTCTGTGCACACCCAAAACACACGTCTACGCTACCGCAGGCCATTTTTCAGTGCATCTTAATAAAGGACCCCTGTGTGATGTGGACTAAAGTTATTTGAAAATTACAGTTCATTTATAGACCACTGATACAAAAAAAAAAAAAGTTCTTAGTGGGTTACAGCCAAGATACTAGATTAATGAAACGAATCTAGGATGTAACGGTAAATAATCGTATGACAGTTTACGGTTCATTATAATTACTTTCCTTATTACATGTTTATAGAAGAGTAATGTCTTTAAATTCTTCTTAAAAATGCAACTTACAATAGATGAGAAAACAGTCTAGTAAACATTTCTTTGAGGTAATTCCCGCGAGGGCTACAGAAGGTGAAAAAAGATTGTTTGCAAATTAACCCAGACCTTTTGTTTTTCTTAACCCCAATCATAGCCGAGCACCATGTTATCTAATTGTATTTCTCTCACTTACCTCTGACATCAGAGGGTATATTTGAGCTCACGGTGCAGAGCTATGACATCGTGGGGGTTGCACCCAAATTAGCCTCCATGGAGGAAATCTCAAAGATAACATATACCATTGTTTGGAAAAGATTTCAATACAACAGTAGGTTTAAAAAAGTACAGCTTTGTTTTATTATGTATGTTCAACTGTACCAGATCAAGCAGGTTATACATTTTTTAAATAAAATAAAAACTCTTATCTCCCATTACGGCCCAGTTTCCAGTTTGCCTTTGTGGTTTAAAAAAAAAAGACAGAAGGTAAAAACATACAAAAGGCCTGTTGCAAAAAAAAAAAAAAACCAAGCCATTGGTACCCAGCTTCCGTCTCCCCTCCCCCTTTTCTTTTTTGTTAAAGGCAATCTGTATCATACAAGGACTTACCTTCCTGCTTGACTTTGGAGAAAGCAAAGTTACTTACCTGTAGCAGTTGTTCTCCGAGGACAGCAGGACAAGTCCTCACAATGCCCTCTCAGCTCCCCTGGAGGCTTCTACCAACTTTAAAGCTAGGAAAGGAAGGGAGGTGACCCCATGTTATGATGCTAGTGCAGGACCTTGTGTACATGCATGGTTCCCCTTGTTCCTACACGGGCATTTGCTTTACCACACCAGACTCTGTCCTGAGAGAACACTTGCTACAGCTAAGTAACCGCTGTTCTGTGTATATACTGAATGCGTTTTGCTGCTGCTTGTAGTTGGGAAAAGCGTGTGGACCCTCGTGGCAGGTATTATTACGTGGATCACAATACCAGAACCACAACTTGGCAGAGGCCCACGGCTGAGTACGTCAGGAACTATGAGCAGTGGCAATCCCAGCGGAGCCAGCTACAAGGGGCAATGCAGCACTTCAGTCAGAGGTTTCTGTATCAGGTGAGAGAAAAGAAAATGGTCTTCTAATGAGCACCAGAACAGTACAGTGCAGAAAACTCGACGCTAGGTACTGTTAATGATGCCCCAGTGCCAGCTAACACCATAGTCTTTTGCTTCTTCACATCATGTCTTTGTCTGCTTGGATCGTCATCTCTGCTGGTGCCAGTAGGAGGGTTTGGAGGAGCATCAGGGAGAGAGGAAGAGGAGCACAGAGATAGTTGCTGGACCTTTGGGGGGGGGGGGGGTGTGGGTGGAAAATGCTGGTTTGGGGGGGTGCAAGCGCAGGTGGAAGATACCAGTTCTGGGATGTGCGTTTATGTGGTGGAAGATGCTGGGGAGGGGAGAGGGCAAGGATGGAAGATGCTGGTTTGGGGGGGGGGGGGGCTGTGCGGGTGGAAGATGCCTGAACTTAGGGGGGAGAGAGGAGAAAAATGTTGCCCATCAGCAGAACAGAACAGTACAGGGTGGGCAGGGGAAACAAAGATGTCTAACCACAAGGCACGGAGGAAGAGAGATGCTGGGGAGAGGGAGGTGACCAGGAGATAAGAGAGAGCTTGAATAAAGTAATGAGAAAGAGAGCTGGAGAGAGGTTGGAGTAATGGAGGGAAGGAGAGAGAGAGAGAGAGAGAGAAGAGGTGCTGAGGAGGACAAGGCAGGTGAGCAGAGGGAAGAGTGGGAAAGTTGTTGGACCCAAAGATGGAAAGAGAAAAATCGAGAGGTGTGCCCTTGGATGAGGTGAAAGAGCTGGGCAGTAGAAGGGGCAAGGACACAGGGGTGTGGTGGAGACATAGTGGGCAGGTGCTAGAGAGGACAGGACGGAGAGAGAAGATATGTCAAATGGACTGGAGACCCTGGATTGAGCAGAAGATGGGGCTAGGGAATCAGAGCAGAAGATGACTGGGATTGAGTTGAGTGTTTGGGGGTGGAGAGAGACTTCTGAAGGGTTAGTGAGGATCTGTCATAATTTTTAAGAGTGAGGGTGTGAAATGGGAGTGGGTAAGAGAAAGTGGATGACCTGTGGAGGGGGGAGGCTGAGACATAATGTAAATGACTAGTAGACTGAAGAGGCATAGAAAAGGGATGGGGGTATTGGAGGAAAGGGTTGAGTGGAGGTGGAAATGGGGTTAAAAAGTTGATAAAAGCATAGCTTGGAGGCAAGAGAAGAACGGAGAGACGGATGGAGATGGGACTGATGAGGGGATGAGATGCAGTGCAGGGTAGGTGAGGATTGAGAGAGAATGCACAGAGAATATTGAGCAGACTGGATGGACTGATCAGGTCTTTATCTGCTGTCATCTACTATGTTACTGTGCTAATGCTTTGCATCTAACTTACCAGTGCTTATTTGGGTCCTTTTTTTTTTTTTTTTTTCCATTTTTTTGGTTCTAATAGCTTCTTTCACTTCACCTTATACCCATGCTGGCTGTCATTTGCTGTTCCTTCCACCTTTGTAAATATGTGGAGTACATTTTTATGTTTACATTTATTAGCAAGTTTACTTCTAACAAAAGGTTGCAATGGTTTACAATACAAATCAATAAATAAAACTTGGAAAGGAACTCCAGAAGTAGACAGGAAGGAGTCATGCAGTCAAGAGCAACAGGCCTACCACAGGATTACAGGTCACTTCCTCTGCACAGCCAGCGCTCACCACTAAGTCATCTGAGGTGTGAATCCAAAGGCCAGGGTAAAAAAAAATTGTTTTGAGAAGTGATTTAAATCGTGGGAAAGAGAGTTCAGACCTCAAAGCAAGGAGGAGGTTGTTCCAAAGTTTTGGTGTTAGGGAAAAAAAAGTGGAATGACGAGTGGATTGTAGTGGGATGTAAGGAAAGGATAGCTGCAGGGAGATGTGGAGGGGGATGCAGGGAGATATGGAAGGGGTGGAGGTGTTGTGAGGGATAGAGGAGTGGATGCTGTCGGAAAGGGTAGCCGCAGGGAGATATGGAGAGGATGGAGGTGTGGTGTGAGTGATAGAGATAGGGGAGGGGGGATGTAAGGAAGAATAACCATAGGAAGATATGGCAGGGGTGGAGATATGGTGAGGGATAGAGGGGGGGGGGGGAGGAGGCTGTAAGGTGGGATAGCAGCAGGGAGATATGGAGGAGGTGGAGGTGTGGTGAGGGATAGAGGAGTGGAGGCTGTCGGAAAGGGTAGCCGCAGGGAGATATGGAGGGGATGGAGGTGTGGTGTGAGGGATAGAGATGGTGGAGGGGAGGGGGGATGTAAGGAAGAATAACCATAGGAAGATATGGCAGGGGTGGAGATATGGTGAGGGATAGAGGGGGTGGAGGGGGAGGAGGCTGTAAGGTGGGATAGCAGCAGGGAGATATGGAGGGGATGGAGGTGTGGTGTGGTGAGGGATAGAGATGGTGGAGGGGAGGGGGGATGTAAGGAAGAATAACCATAGGAAGATATGGCAGGGGTGGAGATATGGTGAGGGATAGAGGGAGTGGAGGGGAGGAGGCTGTAAGGTGGGATAGCAGCAGGGAGATATGGAGGGGATGGAGGTGTGGTGTGGTGAGGGATAGAGATGGTGGAGGGGAGGGGATGTAAGGAAGGATAACCATAGGGTGATATGGAAGGGGTGGAGGTATGTTGAGGGCTAGAGGGGGTGGAGGGGAGGAGGCTGTAAAAGGGATAGCCACAGGGAAATATGGAGGGGATGGAGGTTTGGTTGTGGTGAGGAACAGAGGGATGGAGAGGCTGTGAGAGGGAATAGCTGTAGGGTAGGTATGGAGGGGGTGGGGGTGTGAGGAGTGAGTCCAGGGCTGGCACCACCACTAGACAGCATAATTTGGGGTATGGGGTTTTGCCATGGGGCTAACATGGCAGGTGAGCAGCCCAATGCTGCTGTGAGTGTGGTGTAGGGTTTTTCAGCACATGCAAATCCTGGCCCACCCCATCCTGTCTGATAGGAAGTGGGCCTCAGAGGTCACAGGATGCAGTAGCAACTGAGCGCAGGCTTGTATTCCCGGTCTCACACCATACTTATTTTCATTACAGCAGCAGCCAAAGGCAGAGGAAGGATGAGTGTGGAAGTGGGCAAGGGAAAGGAAGGCGAGATGCTGGATATAAAGGGAAGTTGGGGGAAAGGGAGGTAGGGTGGGGAAAGGCGGAGATTGTAGAGGGGGGTAGGGAATGGAAGGGGAGATGTCTTACACCTCAGGAGGTGGATAAGGAAGGGAAGGGAGAGATGCTGGCCACTGGGCAGGTGGATAGAAAGATGCTGGCCACCTGGGGAGGGTGGGAAGAGGGAGGGGATAGAGGGGAAGGGAGATGTTGGACACATGAGGGGGTTTAGAGAAGGAATGGGATGATGCTGGACATTTGGGGAGCACATGGTTGAAGTTTTCATAGGGGATGATACCCTTGCTCAGGTCCTGAGTGAGTTGTATTTAGTTATGGATGGGAGATGTATGAAGGATGTTAAGGTGTGAGAGGGTTAGGCATGGAGGTATGCTGAGAGGTGGAGGGTTTAGAAGTTTAAGAGTGGAGAGAAGGAGGTCTGCGAGGGTTGATGTATGGAAGGGGCGGAGGTTTGAGAGGTTGAAGGGCATGAAGGTGGGTGTGAGAGGGGATAGCGGGTGAAGGGAAGGGAAATGGGACTTCATATACCGTCTGTGGTTTTTGCAACTACATTCAAAGTGGTACTTGTTTGTACCTGGGGCAATGGAGGGTTAAGTGACTTGCCCAGAATCACAAGGAGCTACAGTGGGAATCGAACCCAGTTCCCCAGGGTCAAAGTCCACTGCACTAACCACTAGGCTAATCCTCCACTCAGTGGAGGTGATGTGAGGGATGGAGGGGGTAAAAGGAAAGAAGTATGATGAATAAGGATAAGAGAGATGGAGGGGGCTGGTGGTATGAGAATTAAAGGGCAGAAGTGTGGGGTTGGAGGGGCAAGAGATGGGCTGGACATATGGTGAGCAGCTGAGGTCTGAGAGATGAAGCAACAGAGATATGGGGGGGAGGATGGATTGAGAGGTGTGGAGGGATGGGGAGCAGGTGTGGTGAGAGTGGCTGGTCTGTGAGTGTTTGTGTTCTGTCACAGCACACTGAGATGAGGAGGAGGGAATGCCAGAGTCCACAGGCAGGAAGTGCTGGGCGTGGACTGGGCTTGCGGGAATGATTTCATTGGAAAGGCCTGTTTCTGGCTTTCCCACTTGCATGTAGGTTTTGGAGAAAGCTGGAGGTGTAAGTATACAGCAGCCTTCCCTCTGCCTGGACATCCAGAGCTGCCACCTCCTCCGTGCTGTCTGCCTGCATTTCACTCTCCTCTGCCTTCGGTTTGTGGGGTCTGAGGCTCAGCTCAGGTATGTGCTGTTCAGCTGTCCTGGAGGGAGAAGAGGGGAATTCATCCAGGCACTTTCTGATATTTTTATGCTTTCTAAAAATGACACTTTTGTGGGTTTTTTGCACATTTTAATTTATAGGTTTTTTTTTGTTGTTTTTGTTTGCCTTTAGCCCTCTGGCGCCCAGACTGACAATGATCCACTGGGACCCCTTCCTCCTGGCTGGGGTAAGTAGAACTTTTCTGTGTCCCGAGTGGAATGAGGTGGGAGGGGAGTCCCTGTCATTCGGCCTCCTACGGGGAACCTAGGGTCAGCAGGGGGGAATGGAGGACAGACAAGGAATACTTGTCACTCTGCCTTCTACAGGGAGCCTCTCTCTCCTAGACAGTGAGGTGTCAGTCACAGCCTGTGCGCTCTTTCCTAGAGAGAGTAAAGCATCATTCATACATCTGTGGAGATGTTTCCTCATCAGAAATGTTTAATTAGAAGGAAGAGAAGAGAGAGAGAGAAGTGCATGTGATTATGAAGGGGAAATGAGGACTCAGTTCCTACTTGTGATTATGGGTTGACAAAGATTAACAGAATAAAGTTATCTGAATGAATAAACTGAAGATTCTCCACAGGAGACAAAGTGGGAAGTTCCATCTCTGAGGTCTCCTGTGGAGAATCTTCAGTTTATTCATTCAGATAACTTTATTCTGTTAATCTTGTCAACCCATAATCATAAGTAGGAACTGAGTCCTCATTTCCCCTATTCATAATCACATGCACTTCTCTCTCTCTCTCTCTCTCTCTCTCTCCTTCTAATTAAACATTTCTGATGAGGAAACATCTCCACAGAGTGTATGAATGATGCTTTACTCTCTCTAGGAAAGAGCGCACAGGCTGTGACTGACACCT